>NC_090888.1:62313675-62333703 GCF_036669925.1 Montipora capricornis
GGGAAGCCAACCAATTTTATCTAGCTGGCTGGGAAATTCTTATGTGTCTTGTTGGGAAAAAGGAACAGATAATGTTTTCCCAGCAACACTGAAAAACACCCGAAAATGCCTTAATAACATTTATTTTCATTAGCTGGGGTATAATAATACATTTTACAACAAATTGGTCGTTGGGTGCCCCTGACGTAACTTAAAAAGGGTTATGTTTTCTACAAGAACTTCGGGGTGAGCAAACAAAATTTGCGGAGGAACCTTCAAAAACTCCTCGAATGTTGACGTTTAGCAATCGGTCTTTTGGCCACAGCTGTAACGGTGATCCCTGAGAACCCGAACATTCAAGTGTCCGAAAAACTTGTTTGTTTTATCTTGCATCAATGCAGTTAAGGCTGACACCACAATACTTGATAAAAATTCTTCTCCCTGTCCACTTGATCCTCTCGATGAAAGACAACACTTTTTAAAGGTCCATCCTGTGCTTCTTTCAAGGCAAACTCACACCTCCCTAACTATTCTAGAGCGAAGTCCAAACACAATGAAAGGTTTGCATTTTGTGCCGTCGGCACTACTCGAGCATAAGGAGAGATTCTTTGACTTGGGCCATTTAAGTTTCAATAAGAACAAAACACAAACAGCGATTACAAACATTTGCTTGAACTGCATAACCTTTTAACAAACTTAACGTTTCGTATGTTGCAACATACATCATTAGAAGTGATTATATTATTCAGTTACAGATAATTTTAATTACGATCAGGCCCATTTTTAGTTTCGCCCATATGTTCTCTTACATCGTCTTCGTTTCACCTGCTCCACAGCACGTACCACGCGAAACTAAAATAGAGCCTGATCGCAGGTTAATTCAAATGTAAATGTATCACTGAAACGGACCAGGAACTAACGAATGCTAAAAACAGACACACCCACATTTCAGAAATTCCTTTCATGCTTTTAGAATGTAAGTAATTATATGAAAATCTTCATAGATTAAAGTATCTGTTGTGAAAATATGACTGCATTTGAGCTGTTAATTCCTCAAATTTTATGCATTCAGTTCTGTGCAAAAATTGGCCTCCAGGTCTTTTTCTACCTTAAAAGAGCAGGAATTTGCCGATGGTGACTTCCGGCATAAGGTTCTCTTGGTCTTCCAAGATAATAGGCAGGTCAAATTCCGGACCCTGAGGCAAAGCGTACACTTCCGTCGTACGAGTCAAATTATCGGAGGCGTAACATTGATAAGTGCATAAAGAGATTCGGGACCTGACGAAGCCCTCTCGCTAGAAACGTCATCTCGTCAAACAACGCGTTTTTAACCAAACACCAAATATCGGTTTCCGTTAATTTGTCCACAGACACAACACCATACTTTCCGGTTTTAGAAACTACTCAGCGACCTTCAGGTTCTTAAAAGCACACTCTGTTTCCGTTTTAATAACCGCAGCTACGCAAGTGCTTCATGAATGGCGAGCAATTGGAAACCGCGACATGCCACGCGAGAGACACGCGCAAAAGGAGAAACCTCAAAAACGTCGGAGGCTCCAGCATTATAGCTCGCCGAGAAGTTCTTAGAAGGCAATGTTCAGCTCAGAAGCAATTTATGAAATAAAGAACTCATTCCCCCCAAATTTTCTTGCCCTTAAATTTTCCGCTAAGAAATCCGAACAGATAAAATTATTTTAGCTGATAAACACATTTTTTAATAGACCTTTTTACCGATGCGGCGGCTATTTTGATTTCTATTTTTTCGAACGACATTATGGGATGCTCAGGGGGCAAATTAATGTGTATTTGCCCCCTGGGCATCCCATAATAGCTATTGGAAACAATAGAAATCAAAATGGCCGCCGTATCGGTAAAAAGGTCTATTACAACGAGCGTAAATGGACCCGGATGAACTTATAACCTTCAATGTAAAAATTGCCTGTCACTATTATCTACTCATCACTAGACCTGCGTGGAGTTGGATATGCCTTTTTGGATAGAACACTTGGAGATCACCAGTTTTATCCCATTAATTGGGGCTCTTCAAATTTCTCAAAATAGACTGTTTAATTTGCACAATTTCATTCTCCACAGACTGACAAAATGAAAAGTGAAATTATAACCACCATTGTTAAGGAATCATGCACACAAAGAGTCATATGTACTGCGAGTAATGACATCACGTGATCGGGTTCACAAGCGAGCTAAACTATATGGTTTATCCGAAGACTGGACCGAATATAGGCAATTACGAAATCTTGTGACCGGCATGAACAGAAAAGCAAGGAAAATATATATTTACACCAAGTTGAAGGAAACTCGTGCTAGGCCTAATTTTTTTTGGAATACATATGCGCTCCGTAAGGTCATTCCGGGTAAGAATAATTTCCGATCGGTGAAATTGAAAAACTGGTGATCAATAGAAAGGAGGTTAAGGACAAACAAGACATAGCTAATTCATTGAATGAGTACTTTACTACTATAGCCTCTTCTCTGCTATCTGGTCGCCAGGCTAATACTACCGCGAATTCCTTACCGTCAACTTGGCTTCAGGTGTACCTGACACCGACGCTGCATTTACGTTTCAACTCGTGAGTGACGAGGATGTTTTAAGGCTCTACGAACAATGGACGTAACAAAGGTCGCAGGTGCAGACAAACTTCCTGCTAAGATTTTGAGGATTGCAGCCCCTTGTATAAGCAGGAACATAGCACACTTACTCACTGCGTCTTATCAGAATAGACATCTTCCACTGTCATGGAAGGTTGCCTGAGTAACTCCAGAGTCCAAGGGAGGTTCCCTTACCGGAGCGTGACAACTACAGGCCTATATCCATTCTCCCAAATGTCTCTAAGGTTCACGAATTCTTTGCAAACTTGGATCTCATGCAATATGCGCGAGAAGCAGACCTTATTGGTCAACATCAGTATGCTTATGCACGGAACTCATCGACAACTGTGGCCCTGATTAAAGCTGTTGACTCGTGGAAATTAGCCATCGATCGCGGCGAAAAGGTTGTAAGTGCCTTTCTTGATTTAAGGAAGGCGTTTGACATCATAGATCATAACACCCTTCTACACAAAATGGGGAACAACGGTGTAACTGGTTTTAAGCTCAAATGGTTCAACAGCCATTTGGATGAAAGATATCAATACGTGAACTCTGGTTGCGAAGAATCAAGTTAGAGGTTGATTACTCATGGTACCCTGTTTAACATCCATGAAATTATATATATATATATATATATATATGCAAATTCTGCCGGATCACTGAGGTACTTTTGTGCGCGGACGATACCGATTATAATTAACAATTATTCACCTCAGTGTCGTTGAATAGTGGTGGATATTTATCGAGCCGCGAAGCGGCGAAGTAAATACCACACAAGTTGAACAAATAGCGGACCAAAGAGTAACTTTATTTATGACAATATACCGCAAAAATTCGATCAAGGGCAGCCCGATGAGTTGTTGTTGTTGTTTTTTTCTAGTTTACAGTGATGCACTGAGGAGGCAAAAGAAATGCACCCATCAATGCTAAGCCCCAGGGAGAGGGTTTGGGGGAAGTGGAACGACCCAGGGAAATTTGACATTTTTATAGAAGCTACAAAAATTCAAATTCCCTACCCCCGGGCACCATCAAAACAAGACGAATAACAGCCCGCTTTTGTATTCAATAAAACATGCAATGACAGAGAAGAAAATTCTTGAATACATACGTGCATGTAAGTAAACAAAAATCAACGTAACCACAAAAGATGTAGAAACAAGCACTATTCTACTGGTAAACACGCTCTCGCCAGGAACGTGCTCCCGTCAAACAACACGTTTTTAACCAAATAACAAATATTTCCGTGAACTTGTCCACAGACACAACACCATGGCTTTCGGCTTTAGAAACAACTCAATAACCCTCAAGTTCTGAAAAGCACGACCCGTTTCCCGTTTCCCGTTTAATAACCGCAGCAGCGGGTACGAGAGGATACAAAGAACGTGACACGTCACGCAAAAGGAGAAATAAAGGCTCATATGTTTCCCAGCTATTGGTTATTTGTTAAGTCGGTTATGTTACAGACCTCACAGCCAAACATGATATATCTAGACTATCCTTTTCTGGTTTTATTCGATCCTATACTAGAAAGAAAGTCTCATCCATTACCAACAAGTATCGTAAGGATCTAATTGAGCATTATTTTTAGCATTAAGCTTCTACTCGGCCACGGATTCTCTCAATTCACGTGTTGTGCTTCCTTATGTTGTGACTCTGGATCGGCCAGAGGAATCATTTTTCCGACTCCAGGGTACATAACATGTCAGTCGACATTCGTCGCCTACCTTGAAAATTAACGTGAGGCAATAAGAAGTAGAAAAAAGCATTTCGTAATCTTGATCATATCTTAATTAATATTCAAGGCAACGACTCAAAGCTCTTTTGCATTTTCTCACCGCAAATCATCCACAATTAAGAACTGACAGAGAAGGAATGGGATATGACTCGCATTTCGTTCGACTGCCACCTCCAAATATTTTCATTACTAGATTTTAAGAAATTAAACAAGCTAATGAACTTCAGTGTTCTATTTCCTATTTTGAGGAACCGTTTTTCCCTCTAGTTCAAAATCTCATCATATCCTGCGTTACAGACCTATTCCACATACAGCCTATCACGTAGCCAATATATTTCAAGGGCATCCATCAAATTAAGTTCTTGTTAAGTATAAAGATTGCTTAATTCTAAAAGAATTTGATCTGTTCGGAAATCTTTGCTGAAAATTGAAGTGTCCGAAATTTTTAGGGAATGATGTTTTCATTTCAATTATATTGCTAGCAGAGCATGTCTTCTGAGAACTTATACCAGCGAACCGTTTGCTTATCGAAAACTGCTAGGTGACCTTTTTAAGTGCCAAAAATTGCAAAAATGTCCCTTCGGAAAACGAAACGGACTACTTTTTCCTGGTTGCGAAACTGTGATGTCTATGACGCGCCGTGTGATCCAAAATTATTTATTAACGCGATTTCATATCTTGTGACAACACATGTACTGTATTCATCCGTGGTATTAGTTTTGAAGACTAAATTGTCATTGCCTACACTGAACTCCATATCAATTTTCCACCGTGTTGAAACATTTCCTACCTCAAAATTGTTATTGCCTACACTGACCTCCATATCAATTTTCCACCATGTTGAAACATTTTCTAGCTCGATATCAACCCACTGCCGTGATGAAATATTTTCTACCTCGATGTCAACTCAGTACTGTGACGAAACATTTTTACCGTGATGAAATAATTTGGGCCTCGATATCATTTTTCCACCTTGATGAAACATTTTCTACCTGGATATCAATTCACGACCTTGATGAAACATTTTGTACCTCAATATCAATTCACAAACGCGCTGATACATTTTGTACCTCGACATCAATTTTCCACCGTGATGAAACATTCTAAACCTCGATATAAATTCATTACCGTGATGAAACACGTTTTATCACGGCATTGAATTCATTATTGAGATCTAAAATGTAAAAATATTGAAGATCCGTTACCAGGATTTATGCTAAGAAAAAAAGTAAAATCGTTCTCTGGTAAAAAGTTTTGAAAAACTATGAGCTTTCGACAGACTGAACTGCTGCCTTCAACGGATAAAAATGTGTAAAGCCTAAAAGCGAAAGAAATTTAAATATAACGAAAAATTCGCATAAATTAAAGGATAAAAGCATGTGGTAGAAAAAATGTTTAAAATGCTAAGAAAATTAGTGTTTCTTTAAGAGAATGTGATATTGTCTTGGGAGCGGGCACGAATTGTTGTCTGCCCCTACAGTTTTTGCCGTGTGCCATGACTCCAATGTCTTTCTACTCCGGTTGTTCGCTTTGTCAATTTCCACGCACTTGACTACAATTATATCCAGCTTCGTGATCAACTTATATCTTATGCAAATTGCGCCATACATTGACGTACATGGCCCTTAGCTGCCTGCGCGTAAATCACGTATACGTGACTTATAAAAGAACTTCTTGGGTTTGATCGCGGTAGTTTGCAACGCGTAATTGTAGTGGAAGCACGAGCATTGTTGCTCTCCAAATAATGGAACAATATGAAGTCGAGTGTATGGGTTTCGGGCTCGCTTTTTTTCTGCTCCTTGGTCTGGCTGGTGGCGGTGCTGCTCTTATAAGTCTTGGCAGTCAAAGGCCACTAGAAGCGCAACCCAGTAAATACAGGGATTTGAATGTTACCCATAGTTACTGGTCAGAGGAAGATTGGCTCAGCTGGTTCCAGGAGCAGCGTCAAAAGATTGTTTTATTAACCGCTGGTCCCCCTCTCATTCTTATTGCTTTCGGCCTTTTTTACAGACCAATAATGATTTACAACCAACGCCACGTCAACCGACAGCAGGGTATTAATGTTCCAAATTGTAAAATTTCAGTCAGGAAAAATGCCCTAATTTTTGCAACCGTCGTGTCATTGTCGATTGGTTTGGCGCTGACCGTGGTTGGAAATGTGGCTCCGGCGTCTTTCTGGTTACTTAGAGGATGTGAAATTTGCAAGGAGAAGAATTTTCAGTTTCAGCGACAACTAAAGATTTGTCGAATTATCGGTCCACTAGTCATAAGCTTTGGTATATTGTTACCAATCGTTTGCATTCTCTATCGTCATGTGAAGAAGAAGATCGGTGACGACGAAGATATCAATGGACTAATTCGCCAAATGTTGTTAAAATATTTATGTTGTATGCGAACTTGCTCTTCCGAGCTTGGAGACTTACCAGCCGATCCTGTAACAGGGTCTGACCCGAGAAACTCAGCACAGCAACCCGAGGGACAATGTTTGCATCCAATAGGTTCGGCACAACCTTCGCCAACTCAATACCGTAACGCATCGCCACAGATTGGACAGAATTATCAGCCAAAGAGAGCGGAGTTTCCTCCTCCGTCGTACGAGAGTGTTGTAAACCAGAACTTAGCTTTGCCAAGTGCTCCACCCTTAGCAGTGTGGGTGTAGGAATATTTTAGGGGGATGGGGAGGAGGGTGGGGGGTGGGGGAATGAATTGAAAGAATCGAAACAGCGCGCGCTCTCATTCTTCGAGGTCACATGACATCTACCAATAAAACTGTTTCCCGCGAAACGTCGCTGAGCGGGCACCATTAGGGAGCTTACGAAACGACGACCCCGACGGCAACGACGACGCTACAAAACAATAGGTTTAGTGAGCAAAAACAATGGCTCTGCACGCTCTGCACGTGCGTTTTACATTGTGGTACATTTCTTTGCCGTCATCTCCTAAATGACGACGTGAAATGACCAAATTCAAGGTTCTGTGGAGGACGTTAGCACATGACGATGAATTTTCAGTTCTCTCTCTACGCTTCCAACTCACTCATACCAGTTTAATTCCTCGACAGTTACTACACATTTTTAACGCGGAACTACATGAAATAGTTTCCTAGTGATATGAATAACGCGGATTTGTATTTTTAAATGAAGTCCTCGTAGCCGTCGTCGTCATCGTTTCGTAAGCTCCCTAATGAAAAATCTATGACGTCTTCTATGACGTCTTCGAATCTCATCAATGTTTCCCTAGGCTGCGCCTCGGGGAAACTTTGAGATTCTGGGAAAACAAAATTAACTGTTTCCCTCGGGACCAGTCATTAAGTGCTTATGGTTTAATTTTGTTTTTGGTTTGAAAAGTTCATTCTTTTTTTCAAACCAGTTTAATCTTTTTAGAACATTGCCCATTTTAACATATTTAGATATCCTTCTGTAATTACTTTAATATGAGTATGTATAAAATAAACTAGAGAGAAATCATTTGAATATTATTATGATAGATTGTTGTCTCTGATGCGATCAAATAAAATAATAATATTATTTAAATATTGCATGTGAACAATACTTTTTAATGTTTGGGGTTAAATTCTCAGCTTAGTGGTGAAGGTTAGGCACTCAGATTTTGAATGGTTAGCTTTCATGTAAGGTCAGGGACACTGCTTGGCTAGTACTTAAATAAGGAATGCCGGAATGATGGAATGCCGGAACGGTGGAACGTCGGAATACTTAAACACGGAACGCCGGAATACTTAAACATGGAACGCCGAAATACTTAAAAAAAGAACGCCAGAATACTTAAACATGGAACAGTTGTGAAAATTCTGACAATTGGATCACATGCTCCCCCCCTTCCCCCCCAACGAGTGTTCGGGGCAAAAAATTAAAGTACAAAACAATGGTGAAATATGAACCCTTTTATTGTCGTAAAAAAGGTTGCTGTTATTCATCGTGGTGAAGTACAATAATAATAAAGTATTCTCGTTTGTTTCACGATGTGGTCAGTTGTGATGTAGATCATATTTCATATTTCATATTTCACCATTGTTTTGTACTTAACCATGTGTTCCAATTGTCAGAATTAAGTATTCTGGCGTTCTTTTTTTAAGTATGCCGGTGTTCCATGTTTAAGTATTCTGGTGTTCTTTTCTTTAAGTATTCCGGCGTTCCATGTTTAAGTATGCCGGCGTTCCGGGTTTAAGTATTCCGGCGTTCCTCCGTTCCGGCATTCCATCATTCCGGCATTCCGTGTTTAAGTACTAGCAACACTGCCTGCATTTTAGTAATTAGGGTTGAGCTCTCAACTAGGTTTACGCACTTATTTAAACCGGTTAGCATCTCAGGAGGTGTATGACAACTGCTGGAGAGGATCAGGGAGGGTAGGTGAGTAGAAGGGAAGAAAATATCTTTAGTTCTTTTTTAAACTCCCTAAAAAATAAAGCCCCCATTTTTTTTAACTACACCCCCAAGAGTTGATAAAAATAAAACCAGTTTAAAAAATTTAAACTGGTTAAAAGAAATGAACCGGTTTAAAAAAAATTCAAACCAAGAACAAAATTAAACCACAACATATACTCTGACAAAAGTCCAGATAGCTTAGGGCCTGTTTACATGGAAGGAGAGTGCCCCGGCTAGAAGGGTTGAAACATAGCTTGCCTTTACATGCAACTCACCCAACCGGGATAGTCAGTGGCCTGCATGGGTTATATTTTGAGAGGCCGCTAAGCACAACAAACAAAAAAGCCAGCAAAAGAAGCTTTTTGGCGGTAAGTTATAGGACTGCTGTTTTGCACTCCGCTGAGTCAGTGTGATCACCTGAAGCATGTTTTCGAGGTTTACCTCACCTCGGCTGCCAGGGATTGCCCGGTACGAACCGTTTACATGGCAAAAAGCTAACCCGCCTAGCCGGTTGGCCCGGGCAAGTAGACAGGGTGCCCCGGGTAGGCGGGCTACCCTATCTAGCATGTAAACGCTTGAATGCGTTTTCTAAAGAAACGTATGAAAAGTTAGCCCTCCCACAGTAGCTCGGTTAACCGGGTAACTTGGTTAGCTGGGGCACCCTCCCTCCGTGTAAACAGGCCCTTAGGATACCATTTTGACTTTGTTTACGTTTTGCATTAATAAAAAGTTTGCGTCAGGTAAACAGTATCTGTGACAGCAAAAATCATCAAAATTAAAAATACAAAACTCTGTTGCAAAAGTCGAAAACAAATAGCTTTCTTCGTTATTTTTATGAATCGGGGTAATCATATACTCGGTTGGTTCCATAATACATCCTATGCGCAGAGAGAGGCCGTCCATATTTGAAATAATAAAACTTTAATATTGTACCCTTCCAGGGAGGGTTTTTACTTCTGATTTGTCTGGGTAAAAAAGCCTGTAAGACGATGGCAATGTCTAGGAAATCATTTTATTGTAAAAGCGGGAATGCTTTTCCACAGCCTTCTTTAGTAAAAATTCTCCGAATTAACTTTGGGTGATATTCTCACTGGGAGTGTGACCCCGCGCTTAACAGATATATTACCAAGTAAAGCTATGATCCTCATAGTTATGGACGCAATTTTAGCAAATGCGCTAAATTCAACGGGATTTGAACCCGTGACCTCGCGATACCGGTGCGACGCTCTAACCAACTGAGCTATGAAGCCACTGACGTTGAGAGCTGTTGCTAGTTAATTGTGAGCTCTAATTTTCCTCGAGGAATGAATCAATGAACGAAATGATATATATGAAATGAATCAATAGTGAACTGCGGATATGAAATCAAGTAAAGCTATGATCCTCGCAGTTATGGACGCAATTTTAGCAATTGCATAGAGAAGCCTGAAAAATTCAGGACTTCAACGCCGGGGATTTGAACCCGTGACCTTGCGATACCGGTGCGACGCTCTAACCTCTCAACGTCAGTGGTTTCATAGCTCAGTTTAAAAAATTAAATGTTTTGCACTTTTGTATACGTTCTCTTTTACGTTTAAATGGGTCTCCTCACGAAAGACGTAATGTGTAATGTAAAACTCATTACAACTGTATTACATGATTGCCGTGTACATGGGAATCCAATATGTGAGATATCTTCTTGATAACTCGTTCAAACTGTCCAACAGAGCCAGCATTTTTTTAAGTCTTGGGGCAAGTTGTTGCATAAACAAGCCCTGCTAGAGCAAAAGATTCGTTTTATAGCATTAGTATTTGGTTTGGCCAGAGAAAGTTTTCCCTCAAGATTTCTCTGGTAAGAGTTTTTCTCTTACCTTCTGTAAGTCATTTACGATATGGACTAATCACATAACCCTGCATTTCGGAGTTAAAATAAAGGATTGTGCATAGCATTGTGGTACTTCATTCTGGTAAAGAATCCGCATAAAGTAAATACTCTCCTCTGTAGCTTTTCAAAATACGCCTCTGACAAAAAAATGTCAAAGTTGGTGTGGGGTCAATATTTCTTTCTCAAAAAAATGCAAAATGAACATCACTCAGCAGAAACTCGAAGCTGGAAACATCAACGACCTGTGCGCATAAGTTCTATTTAAACTTGAAAAAAATGTTCCGTTTAGCAAGCTGTCATTTCAGGTCCTCTTTGAGACATATTTTCGTCGGTCTCTTGCGGCGACTGTCCATCCAGGAAGTCTGAGGTTATGATATCTGGACACTCTTCCATAATGGGCCTGATATCTTCAAGGCTGCGTGAGTCCATTTCGCCGCCAGGGTCGATTTTTCTGGCCAGTCTTCTCAACAGAGTGTTCTGAGCGTCGATGACATTCACTAGAGTTTTGATGCGTCTTTTGGTTTTATCCAATTGCTTCCTAACCTGGTTGTACTCGGATAAATTGGAATCACCCGGGTCTGCAGGAAGACCAAAGTCGAGCTTAGACGAGTTCTTGATTCCAAGCCAAGCCATGAACCTGAACAAGAAAAGAGGAAAATTGAGAACGTCGAATCTATTTAAACGGGTTGTTCAATACAGCCAAACTAAGTTGATTCGTCTTCAAGACTTGGTGGAAGTCTTGTTTGCGAGGTATCTACTAGAGCGAGTTTCCATCGAGTGTCGTAAAACCAAAACCAAAGTAATTACTTTGGCCAATGAAAAAGGACGGAGACAATCCAGTAAACCAATCACGTAGCCGACACAAAGCGCGGGAAGATATGCACGCGCCGGCCACGATTGGGTTTGGTTTCAGTTCTGATTGTTTGAAAAAGTGGCGAGAGAACTTCGACCAATAACTGAGTGACGTTATGCAAAACCAAAGCAATTCGCTAGTTTGATTAATAAAATAACACAAACAGCGGTCAAGCTACAATGGCCTAAGAACACGAATTCGCTAGGTACTTTCGACACACAATTGAAAACCGCTCTGTAGACACACTTGCCGCTTAAATTGTCCATATATTGAAGTGCGAGGCTCACTTTTCCATGTCGTCTATATCCCGCACTTCAAAATATACACTTCTTTCATTCATCGAGTCATTCACCGGAACAAATGAGCCCAAGAAATTCCTCTAGTCATGCCCAATGTACCAAAACTGAGTCGATTAGTCTTAGTAGAGCATTGTCCCGGCATCGCAGAGATCATGGGTTCGTATCCCGTTGGAGCCACCTGAATTTTTCAGGCCTTGGTTGTTCAAAAGGGGGATAGCGCTATTTTCTGGATAAATTACTATACAGCGGATGAACACTAGGAAAACCAATTGAGTTATCTAGTGGATAATGATTGATCCAGGGGACACCGCTATCCACTCCCCCACCAATGGAACCAGGTATCTGCTATAAGAGACAATTTGCTTAAATTGCTAGAGCGACTTTGGTGTGACTTAGAAAAAATAAACGTGAAAACAGAACGTAAGCAAGAATGCAAAGCGTTTAATTGGCTTATCGAACAAAAATAAACGAGCGCGAATTGTCATTGGCTTAGCGAAAGCGGATAGAAACAATGTCATGTTCTCTCCGTGGAACTTTCTGGAAAGTTTCGCTTTGACGTCATTTATAACGCAGTAATGTGATTGGGCAATCGAACTGTTTACTGCTCTTTTTGGAGTTTCCTTGTCGGGAATAAGGAGAAGCTTTGTTTTAGTCTTGCCAAACATTGGTCCGCGAAACAAATTGCGAACACTATTTTGAAGGTCGTACAAAAGTCGCTCTATGCAGATCACTTCTCCATCTCGTCTAAGGGACATACAGATATAGAAGAAATAAATCAAGTGAAGCTATGATCCTCGCAGTTATGAACGCAATTTTTGCAATTGCTTAAAGAAGCCTGAAAAATTCAGGACTTCAACGGGGTTTGTACCCGTGACCTCGCGATACCGGTGCGGTGCGATTAACAGCGTTGCACCGGTGTCGCGAGGTCACGGGTTCAAACCCGGTTGAAGTTCTGAATTTTTCAGGCTTCTTTACACAATTGCAAAAATTGCGTTCATAACTGCGAAGATCATAGCTTCACTTGATTTCATATCCGCAGTTCATATATATGATCTCATATATCATTTCATAAAAGAAATAAAGGAAACAAGCAATGAAGGGGCCAGAAAATGTTTACGAATCGAGTCGATTCGAGTCGCATCGTCAGGGAGTTAATGGATTCCATTCATCGAGGGGGAAGTCGATGCGCAAGACATTTAAAATAAACGTCAGGAAAAGAACATTAATAAAGGGACCAGAAATGTTCAGATTTGCCCACAGATGGCGACACACTGAATTAGAATTCATGTATTTAATTTGAGAAGTGACCATAATCAAGGATTCTATGGCAGGCTTATCTGGCAGTAAGTACCGTTGTTGATGAGAAAAATAAGCGTAAGTGTCTTAATTTTTAATTGATATGATAACGTTTGCAAGGTAAGCGAAGAAACAAAGAACATTGCGATCACTAGAATACAAATGAAAAGGGGAAATGCCATTATCTCGTGAACGAGAGGACCATATCACCTATGGAGAAAGTATTCAGCAACCAAAACGAAAAAAGCCGCAGTTGTGCAAATTGCAGAATGGCGATGATTTTCTATTCGTATTCACCTTAATTTTGGCCCGTTTAATGAACACGAGCAGAGTCTTACGGCTTACGAGGGAAGGAATGGAAGTTCCTTTCACCAGATGTCAGTAGTAATCAACATCCCGTTTCATTTAATAGCTCATCACACAAGAAGCTGGGCCGCTATCTCTAAGACGTTTTGGAGCAATCTTAGAGAAAGCAAGAGTTTAAGCTAGAGGGGTGGGCTGCATCATGACAAAACAACATGATAAACCGCAACTTACCTTTTCCATCTGCTTGGGCGATTGGGTCTGAATACCAACGTTGGCCGATAAAGTCTCCTCGTGATAAACCTTGGGTAGCTCTCTTCGATCTCGGCAACAAACTCAACCTGCATAGCTAACCGTTTCAGAGTGGCATTATGCTGTATAGAATCGATATCTCCAACGGCAAGACCGACCTAAGAAAATAAAAGAAAGCCACGTGAGCACGTGGTTCAGTTTTACACTTATGGAGCTGTTGAAGCAAGCCTTTTTGAAATATTATTTCGAAATGGAAATGACAAAAGTTATCATAGAAAGGATAAATTGAGAGGGTGAATTCCGAAAATTCCTCATCGCGCAACTAACCAGTATCACGACCTTGAAGTCACGTGCACCGCATTAAGGGGACTCAACCCGGCTTTATGACTTTCGAAAATCCTCGATCGTTGGAACTTCGGATTAATACTCTAACATTGCACTTCCACCTAACAACCACGTTTATCTAAAACACATTGCTAAACGATCGATTTTTTGGTCAATGTTCTTATTTGTTAAAAATGTCGCGTTTGCCGGCTAGGGAAGCCGTGCAATGGCTCTTTTCATTTTGTTTTGAATCGCTCTTATCACAAAAAAGCATTGGTGATAAAAATTAAAATAACCCTTATTAGAAAGGGCAGGGAAAATACTGTAACCTACCCCAGATTCTATGTTGTTTCCCCCACTCACCCGCCCTAGCTCTACCTTAGATAAAAATGGCTGAGATTCCCAATTGGCGGGAGGCAAATTATTCACCTATTTACTGAGTGTGTTATTCTTAAATTCGGGACCATTGAAAAAAAACTACATTCCGTGTCAGAGTGTGATTGGAACACAACGCAAGCATACGCAAATCCCTCGCCGTAGGTCCAGGCCGCCTCCCCAAAAGTATAGGCTAAGACGAAACGCTCAAGCAACTTCATCAGCAGACAACAGCCAATTTAAAAGCTTGTTGGACACTAATCTCTTCATCACTTTCCTTGAAATATTACGGTGAACGCATTTATTAAAATAACTAAATTATCGACCTACCAGAAGGTTCATTAGTATGATAGACATGAGAAGCAGAAAGATCGCCAGGAAGACAAAAGATGCATCAGGAAAAGGGTTGAGTGGCGTTTGAGTGGTAGTGCTCTTTTTCCCGATGGTTTTTATAAACTTGTCGTCGAATTCAAATTCTCCAACCATCATTACCATAACCGAGATGAAAGCTCGTCCTATATCAAGAAATGCATCCTGTAACAAAAAGGGAGAACTTTCCATCACAATCACAAGCTCACAATCAATCACGTGTCGTCTGATCGATGACTATGTAAATAATGCATACAATTTATTACGTCAACATCCATTTATACATAAGAGCAATCCAGTGTAAACTCTATTTGTAACCCCTGAAGAGGGTTGGTTTGGCCAGCCGAAATATAGTACATTACTAATTAATCAAACCTAAGTTGTATCGGCTCTTGCTTAAAGTATAAATTAGTACCTTATGCGATTTATCTTACAAAATAACAGTCTTGTATTTTCATTACTTTCCAAGGTGGTAATTATTCTAGGCACAACGCATGATTTGTGCAAGACCAGCCAAGTCGAAACTTGCCGTTCGTCTGAGAAGTTCACCTATTAGAAAGACAAGCACAAGGCGTGCTATGCGCTGAGAAGAACTACATCCCCTGTATTGAATGTTGGAAAAAGCACTGCCGGTACGGTGAATAGCCCACCTTCTGTCGGTCTTAAATACTGCATGAACAGCTAAACTTATTTTTACGTGTATTAAAAATGTTTTTTCAACTTTGTCTCACATATATTGTGTCTTTAGTGTAAAATACGCCGAAGGTAAAGTAATAGTAATAAAAAGAACATTAACACTAGTAATAATGAAGATGATGATGATGATAATGATGATGATGATGATGATGATGATGATGATGATGATGATGATGACATGAATCCTCTACCAAGAGACCGAATGAAAATAACCTCAAATCACATAAAATGAGTTAAAGCGGGATATCATTTCAAAATCTTGCTTTCCGCTCAAAGAGAAAAAGAAGAAAATTAGTGAAAAGCTCCCGGAGCAGAGTAGAAAACCAACGATTTCAACCCAGATATGACGTTGAGTGTGGGAGTCGAACCAAGGTCACATTGGTGGAAAGCGAGTGCTGTCACCACTGCGCCATTCTTGTGATTACGTTTGACAAACGGGCAGCAGCTGAGTGCATGCAGTTAATTGGTAAGGGAAACTTCTTACCTGTTCTTTGAAGAGGACGAAGAAGACAATGGCAAAACCAATGATGAAAACGACAAAAACAACAAACACCTTGAGTACTGTCTTAGTGACTTCCACGAACATGGTGACATAAATTCCAAACAGACGAAACCGGCGGAGAAACAGCACCAAGTTGGCATAACAGAGGAAAACCGATGTCACTCCCACTAACCATAGATTGTAAGGATCTGCTATTCGCTGAAACAATTGTTGGGTTATGCCCTTTGGCATAACGTATGGAATCATGAAAGTGAATGATGTACCATAGAGGAGCCACTCCAGCAGGTTGCTGAGGTCCTTGAAGTATCTACATCTCTGGATTATAATTTGCATGATCTCCTTCAGGAGATGGATAACTGCAAACCAAACACCACGTATGAAATTCCTGCGTTGTATCCGGTTTGACCCTCGTAGATGATTAATATAGGGTGGCATTCATAAAATCCAAGTTCTTCGCTGTCGTTATAACTATAACCATCATCGACAAAATATTCGCACTCCCACTCATCGCTCTCCTCTTCGTAGCGGTAGTACCTTGTGAAGTTTAGCTTCTGTCTCTCAGTGACGATAAAAGCGGAATACGAACCGACAAAAAGCAAGTACGACAGAAAGTTGAAATAGTATAAAAAGCGTCCAAATGTGGACCACTTTCGATTCAACAGAACCTGTGTAAGTGGATGCAACAATAGTTTCATCCTTTCACTGTTCACCATAGTCCTGGGTCCGAAGAAGCGTCGCCCCAAGGCGAAAACTGGGTCATCGGGACCTGGATCAAGGAGATGGAAATCATAGGTAATGGAGAAGTTAGGATCATCTGAGCCTGTCATCTCAGAGCGCTTAACACATCGATCCATCAACAGCTCTGCACTTTCGGGAAAATGCTCTATAAGGAGCTTCATAGGCGAGTGTCCATACTTGTCTTTGTGTGCCATTATCTCATGCCATCTGCAAGATAAATTTCAAGTGTGAACTCTTGTTACTTTCCAAAAGCATGAGCTCATCATTTGTACTCACACTTTAACCAAGATAACACATTATTAAAAACCAGTTTCCATACCCTGTAACAAACAAAGCAATTGCGTAAATGGTTTGGAACCCAGCAGTCATATTATTAATTAAGTATTTGTTCCAGCTATCTGTGTTGCCTTGTGGTGAGAGGAGAGAGAGGGTAGATAGTTCTGTTTTAACTAGAGCGATTTGGAAGATAAACAATTCATGTAGCACGCAACTGTTTTGCACAGGTCTAGTTTTCAACATTATCGAAAACCTCGCGAAAGCGGTCGCCAAGTTTTCTTCTTGTTTCGCCTATTTAGATTTTATTGCATTTGTGCATCATTGCATGTTACACTATAAGTATGCTAAGCTTGCACCACACAGATTATGCGGTTGGCTGTTGGAGGCAAAGGTCTAACATGAAATTGAACTTCAGCTATTACTAAACCGACCGTACAGTGAATGTTTCACCATTGTCAGGGCTACGTCGCTGTTTCCTGCCCGGACAGCAGACTCCAAGCACGTTTGAATCTGCGTGTTGCACACGGTCATTTTTGCCACCGTTGTCCAGTAGCAGTTTCAACTATATTAACGTGACCTTGTCGACCAAGCAATATGCAAAGGCTGTGTCCCCTTCCATGTTCACACAATCCAAAGTTGTTTCCGCTTTGTCAGCAGTTCTTGGCATGAATTTTCAAAAACCCAGTTTTGCATGCCCCCATCAATGGTTGTCCAAACGATCATTGTCTGGGACAATCCGCGTCGGCTCCGAGTTCTTAGTAAAGTGTGTAGCAAACTTTTTCTGGAAATTTGAGACATTCCGCTAACGATGAGTTTCTATTCAAATAAAGTTAAAAGGAAATGCAATTATTGTCCTACAATTTACTACGTAACCTAGTGCTTTACCCACTTTGTTGGTCTATGGTTATACATAGGAGTTCGTTGGGTGTCTTTGCCAAAGTTACTAAATGGAGAAACGACAAGCTATTCTGTGCAGTTTTTTAACATCTTTCAAGCTTGATAGATGTAATACTGATTGAAACCACCTCTCTACATTGATTTGAATTGGTACATACTGTCGCGGAAGGGCAAAGATCCTCCCTCTGTTGTTGGCCAATCACGAAAATGTTTACCTTACAGTGAAAACAAAACAACTGTGGTACAGAGGATGCTTACCTATGTCCATTCATAACTGCATTATGAAAGTGGCAGTTCTCCCTTTAGCATCTCGTTCGTCTAAGCCAGAAGCTACTCGCCTCGCCAACGCTTCAACGTGCCGCAAACATTCCTTCTTGGGCAGGCGAGATGCAGTGGGGTTTGCTTGTGTTTCATCGTGGAATATGAACTTTGTGTGCTTGCTCAAGAGTGCATCCCATACCTATATCCAGATACAATCCAGAGAAGCAAAATCTTACAAAGAATGCCACTACAAAAAATCGATGCAAGGGGATGTTCAGAACCACCTACCTTCTTGTTCGTTGTACCTGTTCAAAATCTTTATACCTTTCTCGGGAACAATTATTCTGGTTGCTTCAAAGCAGCCATAAATCCAACGTTTATTTAATATTGAGTTATAAATAACCACCGCGAAACAAACATATGGAAGAAGACGATCGTTGGCCGTCAGTAGGAGTCATTTTTATTGCAACAGGCTTAAACTATAGAGAAATACATACAATATGTGAATGGAGGCAGGTGTGGGTTCAGTGGTTAGGGCGGCTTGCCTGGAGATCCCGGGAGACCCCGGATTCAAGGACCCGTTATCGATCACTCTTTGAATTTGATACTGGTATTCTTCTGGTTCAACCTCTACGGCTGTACTTGTAAATAGCCAAGGGTTTGCCCCGGCCAATTGGGATCTCCAAAAAAATTGTTGTAAGTGTGTGTCGTTTCATTGACCCTAGGACTGAGTCCCTATGGTGTTCGGTCAAGTATGCGAGAATTGTAATGTCAGTTCCGAGTTCATGTGTGCCTCCTCTTCAAAGCGAGTCTAAGTGCAAAGGTTCTTCTTACGAAAAATTACTTTGAAATAGATAAAGTAGAAATCAATTAGCATCACAAAAACGTCGCTCTTAGGACTCGCTTGATAGAGAAGGCAGACATTGAACTCGGAAGTGGCTGGCTATTAAATCACTCTGACATCTTTCACCATGGCAGCATAATGGCGTGGAACTCGCTCCTGGACATCAGGACTTGTAGAAGATTTTCGTTAAAAGATATTGTTCTTCCAAGAGCATATTCAATGTTTCCAAATGTTCGTTTTCGACTGCCATGTGAACGCAGAGCTTCATGTAAATGTCACATGCTTTGAAGGAAGTATCTTTGAAAAAGAAAAGTCGAGCGCATTTTGTCTGACCGGCATTGCCACGGCCATTCAAGAAAAGGTCGTGTTGTGATGAGCATCAGGGAGTATCGATGGGTACACCGTTGTCCAAAAGAAGAAAACGAGATTATGTCATCGCGATTTAAACACAGCTGCCCTAAGGAGAAAAAAAGCCTTCTTATAGAAACTACAAGAACTTGTGAAGCCGGAGAATTAATGTTGAAGAACAACACAAAGGCCTTAAGAATTTTTTCCTTACCTTTTCCGTTTTGGTCCTTTAGCTTGTGTTTCAATTAGATTGGAACTAACTCTTTTCGTCAGGTTACTCCAGTAATAACAAATTTACTGGCGTATCACTTTCAATTTTCAAAAAAAGACTCAATGCTGTAGTTAATGTCTTGAGGAACGCATTAAGAATTGCGTCAGTAATGGACGTAGGAGTGAGCATCAATTGCGTCGTTATGTATAACTTTTATGGACTGTTGTTGCCACACATGGGTTCAGAAGAAACGAAACTTTACCTTGTTCAGTGCCGTTAAGGGAATCTTAACTTTCCTTGCGCATTTGCTCAAATGACTTACCCCATCCCCTATGACCTATGCCTAAAATTCAATTGAAAAGATGCCTATTGTACTAAAAAAAAAAAGGATATATCTTGTGAGAAATAAAGCAGTCACTAGTGTATGACAATCATAACAAAATCGTACTCACCCACTGTGAAGAACAGCTTTTGAATCTGCATTCTTGGCCGCAACCATCTCCGGATTCCTCTTTTTACCAACCACTGCACCATTTGTAAGTCCTTTCACTGTCGCAACGTAAAGAGGCCGTTTCGCTGTCGGATCTGCGAGCCACGATCTCGGCTCCGTACTG
>NC_090888.1:62338203-62353203 GCF_036669925.1 Montipora capricornis
AATAAACTAGAGAGAAATCATTTGAATAGTATTATAATAGATTGTTTTTCCTCTGATGCGATCAAATAAAAATAATAATTTATTTAAAATATTGCATGGGAACAATACTTTTTAAAATGGTTTGGGTTAAATGCTCAGCTTAGTGGTGAAGTTAGTCACTCAGATTTTTGAATGGTTTAGCTTTCATGTAAGTTTAGTTACACTGCTGGGGGCCCCCGGCTAGTACTTAATAAGGAATGCCGGACTGATGAATAGGCCGAACGTGGAACGTCGGACATACTTAAAACACGGAACGCCGAAATACTTAACATGGAACGCCGGAATCCTTAAAAAAAGAACGCCAGAATACTCAAACTTGGAGCATTTTTGAACATGTCTGAACAATTGGATCACTGCTCCCCCCCTTCCCCCCCAGCTAGTGTGCGGGGCAAAAAATTAAAGTACAAAACAATGGTGAAATATGAACCCTTTTATTGTGCGTAAAACAGGTTGCGGTTATTCATCGTGGTGACGTACAATAATAATTAAAGTCTTCTCGTTTGGTTCACGAGGTGTTCAGTTGTGTGATGTAGATCATATTTCCCATATTTCATATTTCACCATTGTTTTGTACTTACACCATGTGTTCCCGTTGTCAGAATTAAGTATTCTGGCGTTCTTCTTTTTAGTATGCCGGTGTTCCGATGTTTAAGTATTCTGGTGTTCCTTTCTTTTATTATTCCGGCGTTCCCATGTGTAAGTATGCCGGCGTTCCGGGTTTTAAGTATTCCGGCGTTCCTTCCGTTCCGGCAGTCCCTCATTCCGGCATTCCGTGTTTAAGTACTAGCAACACGGCCCTGCTTTTTACGTAATTTGGTTTTGAGCTCTCAACTAGGTTTACGCACTTATTAAACCCGGTTAGCATCTCAGGAGGTGTATTACAACTGCTGGTAGATCTGGGAGGGTCGTGAGTAGAAAAGGAGAGATATCTTTAGTTCTTTTTGTAACTCCCTAAAAAATAAGCCTCCCATTTTGTTTTACCTAACTACACCCCCAAGAGTTGATAAAATAAACCAGTTTTTTAAAAAATTTAAACTGGTTAAAAGACATGACCGGTTTTAAAAAAATTTCAAACAGAACAAAATTAAACCACAACATATCCTCTGACAAAAGTCCAGATAGCTTAGGGCCTGTTTACATGGAAGGAGAGTGCCCCGCTCCAGAAGGGTTGAAACCAAGATCAGAGCTATGCCTTTACCATGCAAACCTCACCCAACCGGTATAGTCAGTGGGCCTGCATGGGTTATATTTTTGAGAGGCCGCTAAGCACAACAAACAAAAAAGCCAATGCAAAAGAACAGCTTCTAGTTTGGCTGCAACCCTACAAGTTTATACGGACTGCTGTTTGTCGCACTCCTCCTGAGTCAGTGTGCATCACCTGAAGCATGTTTTTGATCGAGGTTTACCTCACCTCGGCGGCTGCCAGGGATTGCCAGGTACGAACACGTTTACATGGCAAAAAAGCTAACCCGCCCTAGCCGGTTGGCCCGGGCAAGTAGACAGGGTGCCCCGGGTAGGCCGGGCTACCCTATCTAGCATGTACAAACGCTTGAATGTCGTTTTTCTAAAGAAACGTTTATGGAAAAAAGTTAGCCCTCCCACATAGTAGCTCGGTTAACCGGGTAACTTGGGTTAGCTGGGCACCCTCCCTCCGTTTAAACAGGACCTATAGGATACCATTTTGACTTTGGTTTACGTTTTGGCATTATAAAAAGTTTGCGTCAGGTAAACAGTATCTGTGACAGCAAAAAATCATCAAAATTAAAAATACAAAAACTCTGTTGCAAAAAGTCGAAAACAAATGCTTTCTTCGTTTTTTTTATGAATCGGGTAATCATATACTCGGTTGGTTCCATAATCGCTCCTAATGCGCCAGAGAGAGGCCGTCCTATTTGAAATAATAAACACTTTAATATTGTACCCTTCCAGGGACGGGTTTTTACTTCCCTGAATTTTGTATATGGGTAAAAAAGCATGGAAGACGGGGGAATGTCTAGGAAATCATTTTATTGTAAAAGCGGAATGCTTTTCCACAGCCTATCTTTAGTAAAAATTCTTCCGACATTAACTTTGGTGGATCATCCTCACTGGGGAGTGTAGACCCCGCGCTTAAACAGATATATTACCAAGTTAAAGCTATGATCCTCATAGTTATGGACGCAATTTTCGCAAATGCGCTAAATTCAACGGGATTTGAACCCGTGACCTCGCGATACCGTGCGACGCTCTAACCAACTGAGCTATGAAGCCACTGACGTTGAGAGCTGTTGCTAGTTAATTGTGAGCTCTAATTTTTCCCTCGAGGAATGATCAATGAACGAAATGATATATATGAAATGAATCAATAGTGAACTGCGGATATTAAATCAAGTAAAGCTATGATCCTCGAAGTACTGGTCGCAATTTTAGCAATTGCATAGAGAAGCCTGCAAAATTCAGGACTTCAACGCCGGGGATTTGAACCCGTGACCTTGCGATACCGGTGCGACGCTCTAACCTCTCAACGTCAGTGGTTTCATAGCTCCGTTTAAAAAATTAAATGTTTTGCACTTTTGTATACTTTCTCTTTTACGTTTAAATGGGTCTCCTCACGAAAGACGTAATGTGTAATGTAAAACTCATTACAACTGTATTACATGATTGCCGTGTACATGGGAATCCAATATGTGAGATATCTTCTTGATAACTCGTTCAAACTGTCCAACAGAGCCAGCATTTTTTTAAGTCTTGGGGCAAGTTGTTGCATAAACAAGCCCTGCTAGAGCAAAAGATTCGTTTTATAGCATTAGTATTTGGTTTGGCCAGAGAAAGTTTTCCCTCAAGATTCTCTGGTAAGAGTTTTTCTCTTACCTTCTGTAAGTCATTTACGATATGGACTAATCACATAACCCTGCATTTCGGAGTTAAAATAAAGGATTGTGCATAGCTTGTGGTACTTCATTCTGGTAAAGAATCCGCATAAAGTAAATACTCTCCTCTGTAGCTTTTCAAAATACGCCTCTGACAAAAAAAATGTCAAAGTTGGTGTGGGGTCAATATTTCTTTCTCAAAAAATGCAAAATGAACATCACTCAGCAGAAACTCGAAGCTGGAAACATCAACGACCTGTGCGCATAAGTTCTATTTAAACTTGAAAAAAATGTTCCGTTTAGCAAGCTGTCATTTCAGGTCCTCTTTGAGACATATTTTCGTCGGTCTCTTGCGGCGACTGTCCATCCAGGAAGTCTGATGTTATGATATCTGGACACTCTTCCATAATGGGCCTGATATCTTCAAGGCTGCGTGAGTCCATTTCGCCGCCAGGGTCGATTTTTCTGGCCAGTCTTCTCAACAGAGTGTTCTGAGCGTCGATGACATTCACTAGAGTTTTGATGCGTCTTTTGGTTTTATCCAATTGCTTCCTAACCTGGTTGTACTCGGATAAATTGGGAATCACCCGGGTCTGCAGGAAGACCAAAGTCGAGCTTAGACGAGTTCTTGATTCCAAGCCAAGCCATAACCTGAACAAGAAAAGAGGAAAATTGAGAACGTCGAATCTATTTAAACGGGTTGTTCAATACAGCCAAACTAAGTTGATTCGTCTTCAAGACTTGGTGGAAGTCTTGTTTGCGAGGTATCTACTAGAGCGAGTTTCCATCGAGTGTCGTAAAACCAAAACCAAAGTAATTTACTTTGGCCAATGAAAAAGGACGGAGACAATCCAGTAAACCAATCACGTAGCCGACACAAAGCGCGGGAAGATATGCACGCGCCGGCCACGATTGGGTTTGGTTTCAGTTCTGATTGTTTGAAAAAGTGGCGAGAGAACTTCGACCAATAACTGAGTGACGTTATGCAAAACCAAAGCAATTCGCTAGTTTGATTAATAAAATAACACAAACAGCGGTCCAGCTACAAGGGCCTAAGAACACGAATTCGCTAGGTACTTTCGACACACAATTGAAAACCGCTCTGTCGACACACTTGCCGCTTAAATTGTCCATATATTGAAGTGCGAGGCTCACTCTTCCATGTCGTCTATATCCCGCACTTCAACTATACACTTCTTTCATTCATCGAGTCATTCACCGGAACAAATGAGCCCAAGAAATTCCTCTAGTCATGCCAATGTACCAAAACTGAGTCGATTAGTCTTAGTAGAGCATTGTCCCGGCATCGCAGAGATCATGGGTTCGTATCCCGTGGAGCCACCTGAATTTTTCAGGCCTTGGTTGTTCAAAAGGGGATAGCGCTATTTTCTGGATAAATTACTATACAGCGGATGAACACTAGGAAAACCAATTGAGTTATCTAGTGGATAATGATTGATCCGGGGACACCGCTATCCACTCCCCCACCAATGAACCAGGTATCTGCTATAAGAGACAATTTGCTTAAATTGGCTAGAGCGCTTTGGTGTGACTTAGAAAAAATAAACGTGAAACAGAACGTAAGCAAGAATGCAAAGCGTTTAATTGGCTTATCGAACAAAAATAACGAGCGCGAATTGTCATTGGCTTAGCGAAAGCGGATAGAAAACAATGTCATGTTCTCTCCGTGGAACTTTCTGGAAAGTTTCGCTTTGACGTCATTTATAACGCAGTAATGTGATTGGGCAATCGAACTGTTTACTGCTCTTTTTGGAGTTTCCTTGTCGGGAATAAGGAGAAGCTTTGTTTTAGTCTTGCCAAACATTGGTCCGCGAAACAAATTGCGAACACTATTTTGAAGGTCGTACAAAAGTCGCTCTATGCCGATCACTTCTCCATCTCGTCTAAGGGACATACAGATATAGAAGAAATAAATCAAGTGAAGCTATGATACTCGCAGTTATGAACGCAATTTTTGCAATTGCGTAAAGAAGCCTCAAAAATTCAGGACTTCAACGGGGTTTGTACCCGTGACCTCGCGATACGGTGCGGTGCGATTAACAGCGTTGCACCGGTGTCGCGAGGTCACGGGTTCAAACCCGGTTGAAGTTCTGAATTTTTCAGGCTTCTTTACACAATTGCAAAAATTGCGTTCATAACTGCGAAGATCATAGCTTCACTTGATTTCATATCCGCAGTTCATATATATGATCTCATATATCATTTCATAAAAGAAATAAGGAAACAAGCAATGAAGGGGCCAGAAAATGTTTACGAATCGAGTCGATTCGAGTCGCATCGTCAGGGAGTTAATGGATTCCATTCATCGAGGGGGAAGTCGATGCGCAAGACATTTAAAATAAACGTCAGGAAAAGAACATTAATAAAGGGACCAGAAATGTTCAGATTTGCCCACAGATGGCGACACACTGAATTAGAATTCATGTATTTAATTTGAGAAGTGACCATAATCAAGGATTCTATGGCAGGCTTATCTGGCAGTAAGTACCGTTGTTGATGAGAAAAATAAGCGTAAGTGTCTTAATTTTTTAATTGATATGATAACGTTTGCAAGGTAAGCGAAGAAACAAAGAACATTGCGATCACTAGAATACAAATGAAAAGGGGAAATGCCATTATCTCGTGAACGAGAGGACCATATCACCTATGGAGAAAGTATTCAGCAACAAAACGAAAAAAGCCGCAGTTGTGCAAATTGCAGAATGGCGATGATTTTCTATTCGTATTCACCTTATTTTGGCCCGTTTAATGAACACGAGCAGAGTCTTACGGCTTACGAGGGAAGGAATGGAAGTTCCTTTCACCAGATGTCAGTAGTAATCAACATCCCGTTTCATTTAATAGCTCATCACACAAGAAGCTGGGCCGCTATCTCTAAGACGTTTTGGAGCAATCTTAGAGAAAGCAAGAGTTTAAGCTAGAGGGGTGGGCTGCATCATGACAAAACAACATGATAAACCGCAACTTACCTTTTCCATCTGCTTGGGCGATTGGGTCTGAATACCAACGTTGGCCGATAAAGTCTCCTCGTGATAAACCTTGGGTAGCTCTCTTCGATCTCGGCAACAAACTCAACCTGCATAGCTAACCGTTTCAGAGTGGCATTATGCTGTATAGAATCGATATCTCCAACGGCAAGACCGACCTAAGAAAATAAAAGAAAGCCACGTGAGCACGTGGTTCAGTTTTACACTTATGGAGCTGTTGAAGCAAGCCTTTTTGAAATATTATTTCGAAATGGAAATGACAAAGTTATCATAGAAAGGATAAATTGAGAGGGTGAATTCCGAAAATTCCTCATCGCGCAACTAACCAGTATCACGACCTTGAAGTCACGTGCACCGCATTAAGGGGACTCAACCCGGCTTATGACTTTCGAAAATCCTCGATCGTTGGAACTTCGGATTAATACTCTAACATTGCACTTCCACCTAACAACCACGTTTATCTAAAACACATTGCTAAACGATCGATTTTTTGGTCAATGTTCTTATTTGTTAAAAATGTCGCGTTTGCCGGCTAGGGAAGCCGTGCAATGGCTCTTTTCATTTTGTTTGAATCGCTCTTATCACAAAAAAAGCATTGGTGATAAAAATTAAAATAACCCTTATTAGAAAGGGCAGGGAAAATACTGTAACCTACCCCAGATTCTATGTTGTTTCCCCCACTCACCCGCCCTAGCTCTACCTTAGATAAAAATGGCTGAGATTCCCAATTGGCGGGAGGCAAATTATTCACCTATTTACTGAGTGTGTTATTCTTAAATTCGGGACCATTGAAAAAAAACTACATTCCGTGTCAGAGTGTGATTGGAACACAACGCAAGCATACGCAAATCCCTCGCCGTAGGTCCAGGCCGCCTCCCCAAAAGTATAGGCTAAGACGAAACGCTCAAGCAACTTCATCAGCAGACAACAGCCAATTTAAAAGCTTGTTGGACACTAATCTCTTCATCACTTTCCTTGAAATATTACGGTGAACGCATTTATTAAAATAACTAAATTATCGACCTACCAGAAGGTTCATTAGTATGATAGACATGAGAAGCAGAAAGATCGCCAGGAAGACAAAAGATGCATCAGGAAAAGGGTTGAGTGGCGTTTGAGTGGTAGTGCTCTTTTTTCCCGATGGTTTTTATAAACTTGTCGTCGAATTCAAATTCTCCAACCATCATTACCATAACCGAGATGAAAGCTCGTCCTATATCAAGAAATGCATCCTGTAACAAAAAGGGAGAACTTTCCATCACAATCACAAGCTCACAATCAATCACGTGTCGTCTGATCGATGACTATGTAAATAATGCATACAATTTATTACGTCAACATCCATTTATACATAAGAGCAATCCAGTGTAAACTCTATTTGTAACCCCTGAAGAGGGTTGGTTTGGCCAGCCGAAATATAGTACATTACTAATTAATCAAACCTAAGTTGTATCGGCTCTTGCTTAAAGTATAAATTAGTACCTTATGCGATTTATCTTACAAAATAACAGTCTTGTATTTTCATTACTTTCCAAGGTGGTAATTATTCTAGGCACAACGCATGATTTGTGCAAGACCAGCCAAGTCGAAACTTGCCGTTCGTCTGAGAAGTTCACCTATTAGAAAGACAAGCACAAGGCGTGCTATGCGCTGAGAAGAACTACATCCCCTGTATTGAATGTTGGAAAAAGCACTGCCGGTACGGTGAATAGCCCACCTTCTGTCGGTCTTAAATACTGCATGAACAGCTAAACTTATTTTTACGTGTATTAAAAATGTTTTTTCAACTTTGTCTCACATATATTGTGTCTTTAGTGTAAAATACGCCGAAGGTAAAGTAATAGTAATAAAAAGAACATTAACACTAGTAATAATGAAGATGATGATGATGATAATGATGATGATGATGATGATGATGATGATGATGATGATGATGACATGAATCCTCTACCAAGAGACCGAATGAAAATAACCTCAAATCACATAAAATGAGTTAAAGCGGGATATCATTTCAAAATCTTGCTTTCCGCTCAAAGAGAAAAAGAAGAAAATTAGTGAAAAGCTCCCGGAGCAGAGTAGAAAACCAACGATTTCAACCCAGATATGACGTTGAGTGTGGGAGTCGAACCAAGGTCACATTGGTGGAAAGCGAGTGCTGTCACCACTGCGCCATTCTTGTGATTACGTTTGACAAACGGGCAGCAGCTGAGTGCATGCAGTTAATTGGTAAGGGAAACTTCTTACCTGTTCTTTGAAGAGGACGAAGAAGACAATGGCAAAACCAATGATGAAAACGACAAAAACAACAAACACCTTGAGTACTGTCTTAGTGACTTC
The DNA here is from genome assembly GCF_036669925.1 of Montipora capricornis. NCBI lineage: Eukaryota > Metazoa > Cnidaria > Anthozoa > Scleractinia > Acroporidae > Montipora > Montipora capricornis. Next base: position 62,346,437 of record NC_090888.1, read on the forward strand.
CACGAACATGGTGACATAAATTCCAAACAGACGAAACCGGCGGAGAAACAGCACCAAGTTGGCATAACAGAGGAAAACCGATGTCACTCCCACTAACCATAGATTGTAAGGATCTGCTATTCGCTGAAACAATTGTTGGGTTATGCCCTTTGGCATAACGTATGGAATCATGAAAGTGAATGATGTACCATAGAGGAGCCACTCCAGCAGGTTGCTGAGGTCCTTGAAGTATCTACATCTCTGGATTATAATTTGCATGATCTCCTTCAGGAGATGGATAACTGCAAACCAAAACACCACGTATGAAATTCCTGCGTTGTATCCGGTTTGACCCTCGTAGATGATTAATATAGGGTGGCATTCATAAAATCCAAGTTCTTCGCTGTCGTTATAACTATAACCATCATCGACAAAATATTCGCACTCCCACTCATCGCTCTCCTCTTCGTAGCGGTAGTACCTTGTGAAGTTTAGCTTCTGTCTCTCAGTGACGATAAAAGCGGAATACGAACCGACAAAAAGCAAGTACGACAGAAAGTTGAAATAGTATAAAAAGCGTCCAAATGTGGACCACTTTCGATTCAACAGAACCTGTGTAAGTGGATGCAACAATAGTTTCATCCTTTCACTGTTCACCATAGTCCTGGGTCCGAAGAAGCGTCGCCCCAAGGCGAAAACTGGGTCATCGGGACCTGGATCAAGGAGATGGAAATCATAGGTAATGGAGAAGTTAGGATCATCTGAGCCTGTCATCTCAGAGCGCTTAACACATCGATCCATCAACAGCTCTGCACTTTCGGGAAAATGCTCTATAAGGAGCTTCATAGGCGAGTGTCCATACTTGTCTTTGTGTGCCATTATCTCATGCCATCTGCAAGATAAATTTCAAGTGTGAACTCTTGTTACTTTCCAAAAGCATGAGCTCATCATTTGTACTCACACTTTAACCAAGATAACACATATTAAACCAGTTTCCACAACTGATAACAAACAAAGCAATTCGTAAATGGTTTGAACCCAGCAGTCATATTATAATTAAGTATTTTTTCCAGCTATCTGTGTTGCCTTGGTGAAGAGAGAGAGGGTAGATAGTTCTGTTTTAACTAGAGCGATTTGGAAGATAAAAATTCATGTAGCACGCAACTGTTTTGCACAGGTCTATTTTCAACATCTCCGAAAACCTCGCGAAAGCGGTCGCCAAGTTTTCTTCTTGTTTCGCCTATTTAGATTTTATTGCATTTTTGCATCATTGCATGTTACACTATAAGTATGCTAAGCTTGCACCACACAGATTATGCGGTTGGCTTTGGAGGCAAAGTCTAACATGAAATGAACTTCAGCTCTACTAAACCGACCGTACCTTGAATGTTTCACCATTGTCATGGCTACGTCGCTGTTTCCTGCCCGGACAGCAGACTCCAAGCACGTTTGACTCTGCGTGTTGCACACGGTCATTTTTGCACCGTTGTCCAGTAGCAGTTCAACTATATTCACGTGACCTTGTCGACAAGCAATATGCAAAGCTGTGTCCCCTTCCATGTTCACACAATCCAAAGTTGTTTGCTTTGTCAGCAGTTCTTGGCATGACTTTTCAAAACCCAGTTTGCATGCCCACATCAATGGTGTCCAACGATCATTGTCTGGACAATCCGCGTCGGCTCCGAGTTTTAGTAAAGTGTAGCAAACTTTTCTGAAATTTGAGACATTTCGCTACCGATGAGTTGCTATTCAAATAAAGTAAAAGAAATGCAATTATTGTCCTCAATTTACTACGTAACCTAGTGCTTACCCACTTTGTTGGTCTATGGTTATACATAGGGTTCGTTGGGTTGTCTTTGCCAAAGTACTAAATGAGAAACGACAAGCTTTCTGTGCAGTTTTTAACATCTTTCAAGCTTGATAGATTTTAAAACTGATTTAAACCACCTCTTACATTGATTTGAATTGGTACATACTGTCGCGAAGGCAAAGATCCTCCCTCTGTTTGTTGGCAATCACGAAAATGTTTACCTTACAGTGAAAAAACTGTGTACAGAGGATGCTTACCTATGTCCATTCATAACTGCATTATGAAGTGCAGTTCTCCCTTTATCATCTCGTTCGTCTAAGCCAGAAGCTACTCGCCTCGCCAACGCTTCAACGTGCGCAAACATTCCTTCTTGGGCAGCGAGATGCAGTGGGGTTTGCTGTGTTTCATCGTGGAATATGAACTTTGTGTGCTTGCTCAAGAGTGCATCCATTACCTATTATCCAGATAAATCCAGAGAAGCAAAATCTTACAAAGAATGCCAACAAAAATAGATCAAGGGGATGTTCAGAACACCTACCTTCTTGTTCGTTTTTACCTGTCAAAATCTTTATACCTTTCCGGGAACAATTATTCTGGTTTGCTTCAAAGCAGCCATAAATCCAACGTTTATTTAATATTTAGTTATAAATAAACACGCGAAACAAACATATGAAGAAGACGATCCGTTGGCCGCTCAGTAGGAGTCATTTTATTGCACAGGCTTAACTATAGAGAAATACATACAATATGTGTAATGGAGGCAGTGTGGTTCAGTGGTTAGGGCGCTTGCCTGGAGATCCCGGGAGACCCCGGATTCAAGACCCGTTCTGATCACTCTTTGAATTTGATACTGGTATTTTCTGGTTCAACCTCTCGGCTGTACTTGTAAATAGCCAACGGGTTTGCCCCGGCCAATTGGGATCTCCAAAAAATTGTTGTAAGTTGTGTTCGTTTCATTGACCCTAGACTGAGTCCCTATGGTGTTCGGTCAAGTATGCGAGAATTGTAATGTCATTTCCGAGTTCATGTGTGCCTCCTCTTCAAAGCGAGTCTAAGTGCAAAGTTCTTCTTACGAAAATTACTTTTAAATAGATAAAGTAGAATCAATTAGCATCACAAAAACGTCGCTCTTAGACTCGCTTTGAAGAGAAGGCAGACATGAACTCGGAAGTGGCTGGCTATTAACTCACTCTGACATCTTTCACCATTGCAGCATAATGGAGTGGAACTCGCTCCTGGACATCAGGACTGTAGAGATTTCGTAAAAGATATTTTTCTTCCAAGAGCATATTCAATGTTTCCAAATGTTCGTTTTCGACTGCCATGTGAACGCAGTTCTTCATGTAAATGTCACATGCTTTGAAGTCAGCTCCTCTTTGAAAAAGAAGTCGAGCGCATTTTGTCTGACCGGCTGCCACGGCATCAAGAAAAGGCGTGTTGTGATGAGCATCAGGAGTATCGATGGGTACACCGTTGTCCAAAAGAAACGAGATTATGTCATCGCGATTAAACACAGCTGCCCTAAGGAGAAAAAAGCCTTCTTATAGAAACTACAAGAACTTGTGAAGCCGGAGAATTAATGTTGAAGAAAAACAAAAGGCCTTAAGAATTTTTTTCCTTCCTTTTCCGTTTTGGTCCTTAGCTTGGTTTCAATTAGATGGAACTAATCTTTTAGTCAGGTTACTCCAGTAAAACAAATTTACTGGCGTATCACTTTCAATTTTCAAAAATGACTCAATGCTGTAGTTAATGTCTTGAGGAACGCATTAAGAATTGCGTCAGTAATGGAGTGAGCATCAATTGCGTCGTTATGTATAACTTTTATGGACTGTTGTTGCCACAAATGGGTTCAGAAGAACGAAACTTACTTATTGTTCAGTGACGTTAAGGGAATCTTAACTTTTCTTGCGCATTTGCTCAATTTACTTACCCCATCCCTATGACCTATGCCTAAAATTCAATTGAAAAGATGCCTATTGTACTAAAAAAAAAAGGATATATCTTTGAAATAAAGCAGTCACTAGTGTATGAAATCATAACAAAATCTTACTCACCTGTGAAGAACGCTTTTGGACTCTGCATTCTTGGCAGCAACATCGGCTCCTCTTTTTACCAACAACTGCACCATTTGTAAGTTCCCTTTCACTGTCGCAACGTAAAGAGGCGTTTCGCTGTCGGATCTGCGAGCATCGATCTCGGCTCCGTACTGGAGGCACAACTCGGCGGTGTTAATATCGTTTGCTCCGGCTGCGAGGTGAAGAATTGTGTTGTTGTGAGAATCCCTATCTCCAACAAGCTCCTTCATATTACCACGTGCATGAGTAACTGAAACGAAAAGCAGACTGTTTATCGGGTTTTAGCTCTTGTAGCGCAAGATGGATGAAGGAGTTAACTTTGTACTGAAGAAAAAAACCGTGTTGCTGCGTCGTCGGGGAATGGAAACACAGAAATGGGTTTAACAAGATATGTTAAATTGACCACCATAGCTGAGGGTTAGCACCTCGGGAGAGCGCTATCGTCGAGCAGCAAAACCAGTCGCCAGACACTTCAGAATGCACTGTTTCCCTTGGGGCTAGTTATTAAGGACGGTGCCTACTAATTAACAATATTTTTGCCCCGGTGTGTGATTATGCAGGAAATGTAGATCTTAACAAGTGTTATTGAAATCCAAAAAGAAAATTGGGGGTAACCACGCATTTTTCAAAGATAATTCATGAATAATATGTGTAAAAAGTTTTAAAATACAAAGCAATGTATGGCGTTCTTTCTCAAATTGAAGCTTAATTATCTCTGAAAAATGCATGGTTACCCCCAATTTTCTTTTTGGATACCAAGAGTACTTACTAAGATCTACTTTCTCCGGATAGTTTTAAACCGCGCAAAAGTATCCCTGTATTAGTAAGCATCACCGATAGGAAATCCGAGTATCTCAAGATGCGCAGAACGTATGCCCAATAACAATAGTAGGCACCGTCCTTAAGTGCTTATTCACCCGATCGGAGCACAAAACAAACAACACAGACAAAAAAATACATTCCACTGGTTTTAAGACGTGGTATGTCTATGGCATCCCAAGTAAATAGCCAAATGGTTTGCTTCCGCTCAGTTGGGATTCTTAATGAGTGTTGTTGGTCTGTTCTGTCGTTTAGTTTATTGTGTTTCATCGGCTCTGAATGAGTGATCCATTAATTAATTATAAAATGTATTGTATTTTCATCCGGTCATGACTGTGAAAACTGGCTGTCTATCTCAGGAAATGCCAGGAAAATAGAAAGAAAAGTAATGAAGTAACGCATAAACAATGAATCCACCTGATTGCAAAATCAAAGCAGTAACTTCCGTATTTCCGTGATACACAGAAGTGTGAAGAGGGGTCATCAGCTCATTTGACTTTGCTCGTAGATCGGCTCCTCTGCCCAGCAACATCTTTGAAATCGCCACGTTTCCACTAACACAAGCCAGATGAAGGGGAGTCATTGACGCCAAGTCCTTGGCATTGACGTCGACTTTGGGATGACGAAGGAGAAGTTCCGCTATTTGGTCATTTCCACGGCGGGCGGCAAAGTGCAAGGCGGTGCTACCATTGGAAGAGGTCAAGGAGGGATTCGCTCCCCTTTCGATCAGTAACTCGAAAGTTTCGACGCACTTGAATCTAAAGAGGGTTAAGATATTGACAAAGCAAGAGAATTATAACGCTTGACTCATCCTTTGTGGTTGCCAACTAGCTTTACTACAGGTGATATGAAAAATCAAAAGGGATACAAGTCGAACAGCATGATTTAAGAAGGGGGTAGTTTCTAAAGAAACTGTGGTGCTGTGTCGGTGGGGAAGTAGTATACAAAAATTTGGTTTTATCAACGGAGTTGATAATGTAAATTGGCCACCGTATAATTTAGAATCTCTGTACGGTGGCCAATTTTACATGATTAACTCCATTGATAAAACCAAATTTTAGCACTAGTGATTTCTTTGGTAGATGTTGTCCAGTTTGGACCAAATCATGCGCATTTATGGAGCAAGACCCGTTTTGTGCTGTAGTGTAGGGATGAAAGAGATCCCAGTCTACAGGGGATCCCTCCCAAGGGATGAGAATTTTCCCGTTCCTTGGGGGAAGATTATTTATTTTAAGTTGCTCTTGACTTCATCTTGACTACATTTAATTTTATGTTTGTTGTTGTTGCGGGATTTTTCTCTGGGTACTCCAGGGAGAGAGAGTCGCCTCAACAGATAGTTACAGAGTTTAGAATTTAAGGAGAGGGCTTAGTGAAATTTTTGACATGGCACCAGATTCCGCCGAATGAAACAGGCGGCAAAAGAAATTAAAGTACGGTTGAAAATTTGAGAAAGGACATTGTTACACTGTCATGCTGGTTTGCCTACTGTACTTTGAAAATGAGACATCTTGGACAGCCGTTATAGATTTTGATGAACTCCCACTCGGCGTTAGATAGAAAGATGAAAAACTCTTAAAGCAATGCCGTACTTGATTTTAGTAGCAAAATATCATGTTGTTTTCTGTCAAATGGTGCATGAAGCGGTTAGTTAAATTAACTATTGAATGTTTTAGGGTATAAGGATGATAAGTTAGTTGCTTAGCAACGGGCGAAACGACAAATGAGGGATCATTGAGCAATTCTTCTGGTGCAATGCACGAGACGTAGCACTCACTTAGGCCCTTGTCATTAATGTCATATTTTGCGCTGGAGCTGTTTCTGATTTTAGGACAGAACTATCACCAGTATTCGGTGGCGACCCAACACATTATTAGATAATTCCTTTCTTGCTGTGGGCGAATTCCTTGGTAGATTAAAAAAATAAAAACAAACTTGTTATTCAAATTTGAGAAACAAATGAATATTCACAACTTTATAAACCGAGCATAAAGCTAACAGTAGAGCAAAAATCTGTTAAATCTGGCGGAAACATGAGGCCAGAAATGAAAGAAATCAACATGAATCAACAACTTAATCATTCCCAA
>NC_090888.1:62358203-62410703 GCF_036669925.1 Montipora capricornis
TTTGATTACTCAAGTTGTGGCTGTGCTGGTGGCAGGGTCAAAGCGCAGTCTTAACGTCACGCATTCATATTCCAGAGGTTTTAGGTCATTAAATTCATACAAGAAGGATCTACCAACAAGGGCAATGTCTTCACTAATAACAGATGGGCTGGGATCAAGCGATTCGCCGTTTCTTAGTCGACAAGCGACAGCTGCAAGCCTCTTGAATGTCAATATAATTGACAACAATTTCGAGCTTTCGCCAATCGACAAATATTTGGCGCCTCTTTCGGCACGCTCGCAGTTAGCGCGGGACATTCTTCAAGATGGAAGAGTGGCAGAGCTAAAGGAATTTCTCTTGGACAGCGACAATGTTAAGTTGCTCAACAGTCTTGACGAGGAAGGGGCGTCTTTACTCCACTTCTCGGCCAGATTAAATCGAGCCGAGGCAACACGAGTTTTGATCGATCGTGGGGCTGATGTTGATATCCGTTTAAGAGATGGATCAACTCCATTGCATGTTGCGGCGAGGTAACAGTCTTTTAACCTTTCACCGTAATACTTGTATTTGCAAAGGGCGCGGACGATTGGAATTGACCGTTACATTTTTTACGCAAACCTTGGGAGACATCAATACATGTATAGAAATATATTTACATTATGTTAGTGTTGATAGACAAACCGTCAGGCGATGTTTATGTGAGTGTATTTTGTGAGTATTGGCCTATGTAAACTTGTCAAATTGCCTCTTTACTAGTGAATGCAACTCAAACTTGACAAATACATCTGGAGTTAATTTTTTTTTTAATCTTGTAAAACGCATTTTAGTTATCATACTCGAGTGAGCCAACATATATTGGTGACTTAAATAACTTATTTTAATAATGAAAGCGTTCGTTTTGCATGCAAGAAGCAAGTTATATTGAAGTCTAATCACATTTATCAGAGACGTACTTTCCTAATTGCAGTCAATTTTTCAATCAGTTGAAGTTGATTTCACTGTCACGGTCTGTTATGACATCGCTTCAGCGATTTTTTGTCAATCTAAATGTTGTCATGGTATTGTAGTCCAAACAGGTCTCGTGCTCGGTGACACAAAGTGTGATTTTCACGTATGCAAGGAAACTCATAAGAACTGTACCCTGCGAGTAGTTGGTTTTCTTTTACGCTTCCTGAGAGAGAAACCACTGCGAGCAACCGTTAGATTTGCCATCAAGCATGTGCGAAGTAAAGTAAAAGTAAAGTGAAGTGGTGCATTTATATAGCGCCCTTATCACAAGGTCTCAAAGGCGCTTTACAATGATCAAATTACCCCCAGCGGACTGGAAGCATATACAGGCGCAAATTGCAGCCGCTTCTAAGCAGTCCATGCATGCTGGTACTCATTTTACCGACCTCGGAAGGATGGAAAGCTGAGATGAACTTTAGCGGGAAAGAAGGTCTCCAAATATTCAAATCGCGGCAGAACCGGGAATGGAACCCGGGACCTTAGGGTTGGAAGGCAGAGATCTTACCACTGCGCCAACCCCTCCGCTAAAAGTGATGCAATTGACAGGCCATTATTTGATATCCCTTCGTCTCATTTCGCGGGAAAAACATGGAATATTTGTCCACTTGATCACTACGCAGCAGGCTCGCCCAAACGCAGCAGTTACGTAGCTCAACGCATGTGCAAGCGCCAAAACAAGTTTACTAACTCGTTTTACCGCTTCACATTTAATTTATCAGTTCGTCCTTGGTGCCGGACGGCGGCTCACATAAACAAACTAACGGTTGCTCGCCGTGGTTTATCTCGGGCTGGGGAAGGGTTGGTGAAACCAACTGTTCGCCCAGTTTTAAATTTTGTAATAATTTTTTGCATCAGTCAATTCCCGCAGTGCCCATTCCCCCCCCCCCCCCCCCCACCCTGGGCTAACCCCCGGGCATTAGCATTTTTTTAAAAAAATGCGCAAATTCCCCGGGGTGGCGGACACATAGGCTGTCTAAATGCCCCGGGGTGGGGACGAAGAAAGAGGGCAAATGCCCTGCCCCCGGGATCGTCACCTTCCAATTGGCGCCTGTATTCGCAGGCTACTTTGTCTGTCAAGAATCAAGACATCTTAAAATGATCTTTTATCGCATTTTACGCTCTCAAGATCTGTCTTGAAGATCGCATCATTTGAATTCGCAAACCTTCTGTATTTTAACTCCACTTTCATGAATTTGAAAATTGCTAGGCTAGTTTTGAATGCCAAATGCGAAGTGGTCGTGTTTACGCAGTCTTAACGTCAGTGATTGTTTTGTGATATTATTTCACCTTGCCACTTTTATATATTCATATGCTTACAAGTATAAATGAAGAAATACCTAAAATTGAGAAAACATACCTTTAAAAACATCCACAAGTTTTTCGAGTCCGTGACAGACAAGCCAGTCTTTAACGAAGGCCTCGTCTTTTCCGATAAACTCTTCCATGTTAATTTGAAAACATGTGTGTCAAATGCCCGGGGGTCGCCCCGGGGTAGGCTAATGCCCAGCCCCTGGGCCACGATAAAATTGTGAATGCCCCACCTCCGGGACTGACAACTTGAGCAAATGCCCCGCAGTTGCCGAGGGGGGGGGGGGGGGGAGAATATTTATCAAGTTAAATTTGTTTTGTTGTCTCTTTTATAGTTGATCTATAACCTGACCTTTGACCTGTGTTTTTCGACCTACCTGGTTTAACATAACAGTTATCGCTATTCATCTCCAAACAGAATCTTTTTCTTCTGTAGCAAGATCTCTATGTTTTTAACAAGGCTGCTTTACTTCATATGCCAGGCTCTTTCTTTGCCTTTCTCGTCCCTTTCAGACCGTCAAGTATTCAAATGTCACGGTACATTGCGTCAGTATATAACAGAGGAAAGTCAGGCATGGTTTGATCCTATTCTGGTTTGAAAAAATCTGTTTCTTACAAAGGTACAGCTCAAATACTCAACGTTTTGACACTCATCCCTGGTGTTTTTCAAGCAGGAGTGATCCGAAGTTGTCGCAAGAGTACTTTTCGAGCGAGTTTCGAGTGTTGTAAAACCAAAACCAAAGTAATTACTAAATTGGCCAATGAAAAAGGACGGAGACAATCCAGTAAACCAATCAAAAGTCGAAGTAATTAAACGTAGCCGACAGAAAGCGCGGGAAAATGTGCACGCGCGAGCCACGATTGGTTTAGGTATCACTTCTGATTGGTTGAAAAAGTGTCGCGAAAACTTTGAACCAATCACTGAGTGAAGTCGTGCAAAACAAAAGCAATTCGTTTATTACTTTCGACACTCTACATGCTACCAATTTGCTAAAAAGGAAAAGATGAACCTATTAATAGCAAGTAGCGTCCCTTTCTTTTAGTAAGAAGCAAATAGGTGTCAGGTAAAAGCTACATTCAAATTTCTTCGCTGTAAACCTTAAGTAACCAAAGAAAATGCTTGATTCACGGAAAGGCAGTAATTATTGCATTAGATGAAGGAGCGAGCCAATGTAATTTCTTTGCAGAGAAATGCGAGATGCTTAACTTGTTGCTTGTTTGATTTTGTGAAGGTTCAACTCTGCCTCTGTAGCCCAAGTTTTGCTGCGTTCTGGCGCAAATGCACAGCTTCTAGACGCACTAGAGAACAACGCCCTCCATCATGCTGTGCGCAGGCGCAATAAAGACGTCGTAGATCTACTCGTGGGGGACTCAGATATTGACATCAATGCCAAGACACAAGTTGGGATGACAGCTTTACACCTTGTGTGTATGAATGGTGATTTAGACATTTGCCACGTCTTGTTAAGCTATGGCGCTGATATAACTGCAAAAACCGCGGATTACAGCACCCCGTTACACACTGCCATGTTCAGTTGCAATACACACATAGCTGAGCTGTTAATAAGAGAAGGTTAGTTTAATTATCCACGAAAAGATAATCAAAGAGGTTTGGATACAAGGACCATTTGATTGCTTATTAAAATCAGACAAAACTCAATGGTTAGTGCTTTAGACTGATAGCTTGGAAACTTTAAGTCATTGTTTGTTATCGTGGAGAAAGCTGAAAGCTCCCGATAGAGCGTAGCAGAAGTTATACAGTATACCCTCACAAATGCTTTTGTAGGACCATAGCTCTTCGGTGACAGGCAACCCATTCCACTGTTTTTTTTTTCTTACATGCAGTTCACATCGATAAATAGAACTGACGGTCCCAGTTTAAAAAGGGAAAAGAAGGAAAATAATACACGACTTACACAAGCTGTGAATTCCAGAAGCATGGGGCTTGCATAAGACAGTAATACGGCTTACATGAGATCGTGTCTTGTTCACATTTTATTCGTCGCGACTTCAAGCCCATCTCCATCCTGCATAAGCCGTTAAGAAACCGCGACATCTTTTTTTACTAACGACAGAGTATCGTATGTAAGTCACGGGTTCTGTAAGACAAGTTCAAAACCTGTGGCCTGCATAACTCGTTCCTTGTGAAGGTTACGGATAATGGGATCCTTGAACAGTAAAGTGTTTCCTGTATGAGAATAGTTCGCATCTCGTGTAATCCGCGGCGTATTTTAGCTTCGAACTACAATCATAGACAAAAGTAGTTGGGAAGGTTATGGAAATGAACCACACCAGAGCTGTATTTCAACATGACGTCCTAACACATGTATGAAAGTAGAAAACTTGCCTTATTTTTAACCAGATAAACGCCTAAAATTCATGATAACATGACAAAAAGCAGTTAAATGTTAAAGCAAGCACCAATTGTGTTTGTTTTTCAAAGGAACTGTAAACGCTAAGAAAAAAGCCGTCTTTCCAATTTAAGACCACACCCAGAATTTTCAGACCATCCTAGATAAAAGTAGTTGGGAAGGTTATGGAAATGAACCACACCAGAACTGTACTTCAACCCGCTTCTGTTAAAGCTCAAAAGAAATAGTTTCACTTTCTCTTACATAGCCCCCCTTCCCCCTATTCAATGTTCAAAGGTAACTCAACAATTTCCCACTGAAACCATTCAGTTTTGCACAACATTGAAGGAGGGGGGAGGGGAGAGAAGCAATGAAGACGTCAAAAGTGCTAACCTTCCCAACAGTTTTGTCTATGATTGTATATTTCTGGTATAACATTTTCTTATATTATCAAAATTTTACCATGATCTTTTTTTCACTTTTACCCAGCGGCTTCCAAACTCATCAACGTCAACGACTATTTAAATGAACCCGATTTAGACCAGGACCGCGCACTTCACGTGGCTGCGGAAACTGGAAAGGCCAAGTCAGTTGAACTCTGCCTCAAGCATGGCGCCAACGTGAATGCGCAGAGGGTAACGTTGGTAACCCCACTTCATATAGCAGCCACAAAAGGTGATCTGGAAATAGTTAAAATACTCTGTCGAAATGGAGCCGATTTTCATATAAGAGATACTGAAAAACAGACACCATTGCATAGGTGAGAAATGACTGAGTAAAGGTGTGGACTTCATAGCGCCTTTTAAAACTGTGCTTGGCTTTTATCACTACGCTCTTTGGTTATACATGTAAATATTTATCGTGTATACGGGGTTTCCGGCCCCCAAAGGATATCTTGTTGCTGTCTACCCAAGATCAGACCATGGAGCACCTGGCATGTTTAGTTGCGCCCGAATAGTAGACGAGGATCTTCAGATAACGGACAATAATTGTCACGTCTCAAGACCTTGGTCTAGTATTATTATTATTAGCAAAATTATTTTCCTGAGTTCGCGTTTAGCTTCCTCAGCATAATTTCAGAGATACGTAAATTAAACAAGGCCCGCGAATTTCAAAGGGAGGAAATTACTTGTTCCAGACCAGTGGCGTGTTTCTCAAAAGTCCCGAAACTTTTCGGGCCTGTTTCGGGTGCCACAATTCCCTTTGTATCTCAAGAACGGACAGGATTTAAGTCGTCAAACTTCACGGACATGTTTCTTTTAGTTAGCTTGAAAACATGTTGAAAGATGGGCTTTTCAAAACAAGCGGTTTACAGTTTCACAAATAGCTTTTCGGGCCCGAAACGTTTTCGGGACTTTCGAGAAACGGGCCCCAGATCCAGTTTCAAATCGAGAATAACTAATCTGCTGGATGAAATTACGTCAGATAGCCTCTGGACCAGAGTTGGTTGATTATGTTAACTCCTATTTTGATCCGTTTTAGAGCTGCTTCGGGAAATTCTGTTGACGTCATCAAACATCTTCTTAGTTTGGGTGCGGAAATCGATGCGAAAAGTGATGACAATCGAACCCCTTTTTTGATGGCAGTGGCCTCAGGTAACGTCTATACTGTGCGCATTCTTCTGGAATTAGGAGCTGATGTTCACGCCTGCACGAAAGAGATGAAGACTTGCTTGCACCTGGCAGTTGAAAAGGGTCACTTGGAAATGGTGGAGCTTCTACTAGGGAATGCCGAAGTCAAGGAAAATCTATACAGGTCTGATGCTTTGGAGAGAGTGCCTCTGCACAACGCTGCAATTTCTCCAAACATAAAAGTGAGTGAGTAACTAGAATTAAAATGCAAGCTATTTTTGAAAGGAGCGTACGAAAAAGTTCACCTAGCCAAATTCCTCAACTCCAGCATCGTTAAAATTCGAACTTATGAGTTATGGTTTCCACTTTGCATTAAACATGCAGTTATTTTGGAGCGTTGTTCGTGTTTTATTAACGTTGCTATTATTGCGCTACGATCGAGGAAGTGTGTAAAACTGAGATAAATATCGAGGACGGAGGCCTTAACTTATATTTATTACGAAGACCTTCGACCGATTAAGGTTAATGTATGTGTGCTGCAATGATTGGCTGGGCCTCTTTAATGGTATTATTAGTTTGCCTTTTTATGGATTGAGTACTACTATTTTTCTTATTAGATTCTCGAGTTGTTGTTAGCAAAGTATTCGCGGGCGTCCTTTCGAGATTACAATCAACGGAGTCCACTTCATCTTGCGGCCCAAAGTGGACTGGTCACACATGTGGAGGCCTTGGGAAAAGGCATGTCGGGATTGAATGAAAGAGATGATCACGGAAGGACTCCCATTCACCTTGCAGCCATGAAAGGAAACAGGTCAGTTTCTTTTTCGGTGCTGTCGAGCAGTTTGTGCATGGCGAGTTTTTCTAAGGTCTGTCGCTTTTCTACCGTGCCTGACTGGATAGCATTGATGTGTTTAGCTCAATGACACCTTTCAAAGTGTTGAATTCAGTCACGGTATTGTGTAGTTCTCTCGTAAAAAGTACCGCTGGCGAAATCTGTAGCCATAGGTCATAACTTATAGTAAGGGTTACATCACACGTTCAAAGCAAAATTATATTAAAACAGCTAGGTGGAATTGCGTTTCTTGTGTCGTGGTATTTTCCAGTTTCAATTTCAATTCAGCGACAAATTTTACACCTGTAGGCCTCTCTGTCATCAATGTATAGTGCTTATTCGCAAATTTTGTAATTGTGATATATGATAAAACAAACGAGCGTTAACCTTGAGTAGGGGTGGCGCTGTGGTTAGAGCACTCGCCTCTCGCTAACGTGAACCTTACAAGACTTGACGTCACGTGTGGGTTGAGTTCATTGCTTCTCTATCCTGCGGCACGTTTCTCGAAAGTCCCAAAACTTTACGGGCCATTTTCGGGTGTCAAAATTCCCATTGTATCTCAAGAACGGAGAGGATTTAAGACGACAGCCTTCGCAGTCATTTTTCTTTTTTGAAAGATCGGCTTTCCAAAACAAGCGGTTGGCAGTTTCACATATTACTTTTCGGGCCCTAACCGTTTTCGGGACTTTCTAGAAACGGGCCCCTACTTTGAGAGGTTTTTCTTCGGGTCAGGGTCTGGTTTTCCCCTCTCCTCAAATACCAACCGACGATTTGATATGATCAAGTGAAGCTATGATCTTCGCAGTTATGAACGCAATTTTTGCAATTGCGTCATGTTAAAGAAGCCTGAAAAATTCAGGACTTTAACACGGTTTGAACCCATGACATCACGATACCGGTGTGAAGCTATAACCAACTGAGCTATGAAGCCAATGACGTTGGGAGCTGGTCATTTGTGGGTTTCAATGTTCCCGTTAGGAATGAGACAACGATGAAATGATATATGAAATGGACCATATATGAACTGCGGATATGAAATCAAGTGAACCTATGATCTTCGCAGTTGAAGTCCTGAATTTTTCAGGCTTCTTTACGCAATTGCTAAAAAATTGCGTTAATAACTGCGAAGATCTTTGGCCACGTTCACGCAACATTGTTGCGCCAAGGCATGCGCGTTAGGTCCACTTCTTGCGTGCGAGGGGCCTGGGGCACATGAACATTGACATGTTGCGTTGAAAATGATGGAAATGTTGCGTGCGTTTGGCCAGCCCGTTCAACGCATGTCGCAACATCTTGCACCAATGTTGCAAGATGTTGCGTTGAAATGTTGCGAGCGTTTGGCCAGGCCTTTAATAAAGGCGTGGGAAATTATTTGATATTGGACAAAACCCAAGTGAAATTATTCCCTAATTTCACGAGTATACCATTTGATTAACTTTTAATATCATGGGTGACAAATTACGTCCATAAGACGCCATTTTGGCACCTTAACAAAAGCTACCATGGCCACATTGTAATTAATAAATTAACGCTGAAATTTCGCGCCCAAATTAAGGAGTAATTGGTCACCCATGTTATTATTATTATGATCATCTGGTACGAGCACATTGCCTCCGAGTCGCTGTTTTTCCTAAGAACAACCCGTCCCAGAGAAATGCCACAGGCAAAAGCCTGTCTCGAAGGTCTGGCTTATTCATATTCATGGTAACTTAACAGGAAGGCCTGTCAGGTTCTTACCAGACTGGGATCAGACGTTAATACCAGGGACAGTAATCGCTGGACCCCGTTGATGTGGGCGGCAAGATCAGGTTGTGAAAAGACATCGCTGGAACTGCTGGATAAGCAAGCGATTATCGATCTCGTGAACAACCGTGGGGATACAGCATTGCATATTTCTGCTTCTTACGGTAAAGTCAAGGTTGTTGAGCTGCTGCTAAGTTATGGTGCTAACGTTTGCATAAGAAATACCCTGGGACAGACGTGTTTGGATGTCGCAGTGCAATCTGGCGCGGGAGACGTTGCCTTAGCGATTGCTCGAAACAAAAGGTTGGCATGAAAGCTTTTACTCCTTTTTTTCCCTATGTATTTATTAAAAATAAAGACAGCTTGTTATTCGTTGGGTGAAAATATGCAGGGATGTCTGTTTCTCGTTTTACGATGGCATTTCAGTGCTTCGGTAGAGTTTTGCCCGCTACTCACCAAGCAACATTACTAAAAATCAGTCACTTGTAACCCAAGGCAACTTTAAAACCGACTGTGATTAATGTTTTTGCGCAATTCCTTTTTGATGTCAATTGCCTCAAATAAAATCTGGCATTAATTAAGGAGAGGATTGGATTTCAAGTCCGAGTATTGAGCTACAATCCGAGGAAAAGTTAGGAATTGAATTCGACTACAGTCCCACGCCAGATAGTTGATTTATGAATATGGGAAAAGAAATACAACTGACGATTGAAATGCTGTAATGTAAAAAGTGGGAAGGATGTTATACTTGCTTGACATTCGATCGGTTTTAACGAAGGTGTTCAGCAGCTCCTCAAGGAACCCCCCACACTTGGCCCAGGAGTGAACCCTTTCCCAAGCAGATTTATTTATAG
Source organism: Montipora capricornis (assembly GCF_036669925.1). Lineage (NCBI taxonomy): Eukaryota > Metazoa > Cnidaria > Anthozoa > Scleractinia > Acroporidae > Montipora > Montipora capricornis. The sequence goes on from NC_090888.1 coordinate 62,367,851, forward strand.
AACGCCCACTGTTGAAAAAGCCAACCTCCCTTGGGAGATTCGGCACGCCCACTGTTGTAAAAGCCAATCAAAACAAAGCTATCTCGGCGTCAAGGGAAATATGATACTTTTCACGGGGAAAAAAACTGTTCCTAAAAATTAATTTACTCGGGAAAGGGTTGACTCAAGGAATTAGTGGAGATAGAGGTCTTGATGAGCTCCTCATGCAGGTTGTAAGTTCGACTCCTGCATTAGACTCTGATTTCCTTCTCAGTCTGCCTTTCGTTCGTTGCCAAGCAACCGCCTTATCATTGGAGGACTATTTTCTCCTGCTTATCACGTCGTTGTATATTATAAGAAATTGTATGAACCCGTGTGCATTATGAGCACGAGTGACGTTTTGAAAGTTCTCAAAATTGCAAAATTGTGATTGACCATAAATCACGAAATGTACGAGCCAGTTCATACGATTTTTTTGGTTGTTACATACACAACAAAATTACTCCAGCGTTGTGTTTCCATAGTAACTTTCGCATTGCACTCTACAACCTTTATTGTTTGTGCATTCTTCATGGAGCAATCAGAAACATGGTATTGTGATGAGTATATAGTAAAAAAAAAATGTTATACTTCTATGTACGAAGTATGCGAAATGTACCACACGCACCCATTCATTTCCCTCGTGTTGTTTCTGCTCTCTTCTGCTAGATGGCCAGAGATTTTGGAAGTTCGAAGCCCAAATCAGGAACCACCAATGAAAATCCTCATCGAGTATTTTCCTGAGGCTGCTTCATTGGTGATGGACAATTGCATCCAGCGTTCATCGCACATCCAAACAGATCCTAACTACACCGAGCGTTATGATTTCCATCTTCTTGATCCTGGGCCCGACGACGAATCAGGCGCCGATGGAAAATCGTTCTTTGGTCCCACAACGATGGTGAAGTTTCACCGAGAAAGTCTTCTCTTGCATCCTCTGACGCAGAAGCTGTTGGATGTAAAATGGACGTCTTTTGGGATTTACATTTACTATTTTAATCTTTTGACATATCTGGTTTTCTTGATCACGCATACGATATTCGTGGTCACCGAGAGAGACGCGCAAGATTTTAATCCTGTAAAGGAAGAGCCAAACGGAACGTCACGAGCTGTTGCCCCCTCCGACATTTTCAGCAAGGCAACGGAGTTTAACGGAGTAGTGCTTTTCCTCGCATTGATTTTTGCTGGAGCTAACGTCGCTAAGGAGATTTTTCAACTCGTTCTCCAAAAGTGGGATTACTTCAAGGACTCTTCCAATATGACCGAATGGGCTCTTTATCTGTCAACACTATGCTTCATGATGCCTTACATGTTCACTGGCGAGCAACTAGACAGCGTGTTTGGTGACTTGAAAAATCCTCGAAACTTTTGGATCCCTGGAATTATTTCCATTTTCCTCTCCTATATCAACGCGATTCTGTTCATGAGACGATTTCAAACGCTTGGAATTTATGTGAACATGTTCTTGGAAGTGACAAGAACTGTAGCAAGAGTCATGCTTGTGTTCTTCATCTTTATTTTAGCCTTCTCCATTGTGTTTTATATCCTTTTCAAGGAACAGGTAAGACTAACTTTGCCAGTTTAATAAAATTCATCGCTTTTTTTCCCAACGAAGTACATGTCCCATATACATTTTTAGAAGACAGTGTGTGATTGTGACAAAACGTCCCACTTCATTTCGAGCTGTCACTCAAACCTTTGATGAATATGTCACATTAATCACTCAAACCAGTTTTAACACTTGAAAGAAACGTTATAAATAATAATAATAATAATAATAATAATAATAATAATAATAATAATAATAATAATAATAATAATAATAATAATAATAATAATAATAATAATAATAATAAAAGACTTAATATAGCGATCCTACTTAATATAGTGATCCTAAAGTTCTAAGGCGCTGCACATCAAGTTTACAAGATCCACTAAAATAGAAAGCAACTAGAATATTATCTTAAAAAGAATCCTAACCTAACCCTAATAAAAAGACTCGCGAAACAAGTAAGTCTTAAGATCACGCTTAAAAGAATAGAGGTCAGTTGCAAGTGTCAAATGATCAGGTAGGCTATTCCAAAGTGTTGGTGCACAGACGGAAAATGATCTGTCGCCATACTTAGTATTGAACCGAGGAACCTTCATTAGACCAGTTAGAAGCATTGACACTGCATCACTTTATCACTTAACAGCAATGTTATGGTACCATATCAAACACCAATTATTGCTGAAAAGATTTGGTCATTTTTGTGACGTTGAAGTTACTATGGCAACAGGAAAGCCCTGCAAAAACACCCCATATTTTGGCTTTAGCTGCTCATATCTCAAAAACGAACTCCGTGACCCCCATTTTTTATTTCTGAACTGTAATCAGCATGCCAGAATGAAACTTTCTGCAAAGGTTAAAAAAATTATGTGGAGCGGATTCAGAGCCACCTTACTTAATTGAAAATTGAAGGTAGCACAGAATTTATTTTAGCTTTGCAGAGAGTGTCATCTTGGCCTGCTGATCACTTTTGTGCTTTTCAGATATGAGCAACTAAAGCCAAAATATAGGGTGTTTTTGCAAGGCTTTCCTGTTGTTATGGTATTTTGTTACGTCACAAAAATTACTGCATCTTGTTCAGCAATAATTGATGTTTTACATGGTACCATAACATTGATGTTACGTGATAAAAGTGTTGTAGTGGCAATTCCTCTAATAACAAGGTGTCTTGAAAGTGTTGAAACTGGTTTGAGCCACCTTAATGAGGTATGAAGTCGAGCGTTAGCATCGGGGCCGCGTCGAGTAAGCAAAAGTCGGATCCGCCGAATTTACAAGGCTTTGTTTCTAGCGCAAGAACTCAAACCACTCGCACTCGTTGAAGTCATTTCAGAGCCTACATGTAGGTAGGAGAGACGACTTAAGCGAACTAGAATGTTATTTAAAGTAAAGGTTACAGTATGAGTATTGTAAGCATTCCCTGATTATTCAAAGATTTTCGAGGAGATGAAAAGAGTGGAGCGATCAGCATTTTACGAATAGAATCGGTGTGAATGGTGGGCTTCGTCCTTGTCTCACTATTCTACCTTTGATACTCTCGTGGTCTCAGTCCACGTGGTCGACAAAAAACTCCAGTCAAAGGAATGTACTTGGTTGCCACAGAGGCTGAAAACTTTATAGTCTACCAGCAAGGGACAAGTAGAGGGCACTCCTCTCTCCCCAGTTCCTCCTTCTCTTTTCAACCATGTCTTCCCGTGCCCTCCCTCCCCTTTTCGCGCTTGCTACACAGGCTTCTTCTACGGGTTTGTAATAGTCCATAACCGATACATATTTGCAATTCAGGAGCCGTTCCGGTCCGTTGGTTGGTCCTTTGTGCACGTGTCCGTTATGATGGGGGGTGAGTTCGAGTATGATGACACGTTCATTAACACCATCAAAGAAGACAGCGAGAAGACAGGGAATCCGCTCAATCCTTTTCCTGAAATATCAGCTGTGTTCATCTTCTTTTTTCTCTTTATGATGTCAATCATCCTCATGAATCTATTGGTAGGTGTACGTCTAGTTTACGTTGAGGTGCCGCGATTGATAGAGTCGTCATTCGAGTAGTCAAGTAGAAAACGTGAAATAGACCTTGGCTCAAACACGGAAAGAAGATTAAAGAATATAAAAGGAACTTGTATAATGATGCCTGGAAACAACAATGAATGCCTCTAAGGCGTTTCGGTTCTGTCTTCATTTCCTCATAGCGAAACTGTAATAGAAGCGACCGCAGAATACGGCTTGTTTGAGGGCGGAGGGAGAGAAAGGTACTCTTCCTCTGCACTACAGTCCAGTCCTGGTCCACGTTTCTCGAGAGTCCCGAAAATTTACGGGTCATTCTCGGGTGTCAATTCCCTCTGTATCTCAAGAACGGAGAGGGCTTAAGTCGTCAAACTTCATAGTCATTTAGCTTTTTGCTACCTTGAAAACATGTCAAAAATCGGCTTTCCATAACAAGCGGTTGACAGTTTCACAAAGGGCTTTTTGAGAATTTTTCGAGAAACGGGTTCCTGCTTCCCTCCAACCTCTTCCCCCACCCCCAAAGAAAAAAGAAAAGAAAAAAAATTGGTGGTTTTCCCTGACGTCGGGACCTCCGGGATGGTTTGACTGTTTGTTATGTTTCAATACCAGGTTGGTCTTGCTGTGGGTGACATCGAATCCGTTCGGAGGAATGCTACCCTTGAGAGAATGGCGATGCAAGTAGCGTTTGTGGCCGAAGTTGAAAACAAGTATCCAAGAATGTTAACTCGTAGGATTTATAAGGCTTCAATCGAGATAAAACCAAACGTGCGCCAAACCAAATACGGGTATGCGCTATTTGTGTTGCAATCATATACATTTCTAGTATATTCTAAAACAGTGGTTAGCGTTGAAGGCGCGCTCTGATTGGCTACTCAAACTCCGCATATCCTTTGCTATTCACCAGCGGTAAATAAACACCACTAGCCACCTACACTTCGGTGAATAGTTGTTTAACTATCCATGAACGTATAGCCTGCGAGCAGGCCCTCCGAGGGACTGGGGTCGGGGGTAAGATGAGGGCCTGCCCGCATGGCTTTGAATTTTGAATGTCGCGTCCACATTTTGGACGCAAAATACTGATTCGCTGAAATTAAATTACCTGGTGACGTCACCATTGACAAGCTCCGATACTTCGCCTCGAGAGATGAGGTGGTCAGAAATGCGTTTGAGAAAATTGTACATAATTAAAGTTCGGGCAACGCGATGCAATGGCTTCTCAGCTGGAAGGAAAGGAAGTTCTATCTCTGTTATAAAAAGTAAAAAAGTAAAGTGGTGCATTTATATAGCGCCCTTATCACTAACGTCTCAAAGGCGCTTTACAATGATCAATTTACCCCCAGCGGACTGGAAGCATATACAGGCGCAAATTGCAGCCGCTTCTAAGCAGTCCATGCATGCTGGTACTCATTTTACTGACCTCTTTAGTGGGAAAGAAGGTCGCCAAATATTCCAGTCTTGGCAGAACCGGGAATGGAACCCGGGACCTTAGGGTTGGAAGGTAGTGGGCCACTGCGCCAACCCCTCCGCTCCTCAGGATTCAGGATTCGGGAAAAGTCTTATTTCCCAACTGTTTTTTGTAGCGGCCAAAATACAACGAGGGCGACTTCATGTCACCGTGGTAGTTTCCTGTCCTCGACAAAACATCAGCAGTAGTCGTTAGGATTTTATGGCGAAGGCTTCCCTTACAGTTTTTTTGGAGTTTCTTCCTCGAGGAATTTGAAATACGCAAAGCGTGGCTTACTGGTTTTACAATGTTTACTTCGGGTGCGCGCTGATTGGCTAATTTTTGACAGCTCTCTGAGCGTGATATCAGGCGACGGCATTCAAAATTCAGAGGGACGCGTGCGGGTTTTTCTTCTCTCCTACCGCAGAGAGAGAGAGAGAGTACCTGCTCGTTGGCTAATGAACGTAATGCTTAACATACAGATTGAATCAGTTCCTTAAATTCGCTGCTCTTCCTATGTCTCGTAGAAAAAAAAAACGTGTCATTATGCTTTCTCTTTTGGTCTTTCGCCCAAGGAGCACGCTTTCCGCACAGCTGCAACCATGTGAATCTTCCGCAGCATTGCTATGAAATCACTCCATAAATATACAAAATCCGTCTGCGAAAAATTAATTGCTTGATACTCACTCAGTTCGTATGCGCAAGAACAATAGGTGGCATCCCCCGTAAGATGCTACGATGACTGAGAATTTTAGTACCACAACAGTGTAACGGTAACGATAAAATTAACTTTCCGTCAATTCTCTTTTCAGGAGATTTCACGCATGGCTTTGGGGGCAAGCCCGCTTTTTCGACTCGACATCCTCCTTAACATCTCGTGAAGAGATGCACGAAGCTATCGTCAATGACATCCAACGACAGATATCTAAAACGAAAAAGCGAGTCAAGACTCTGGTAAAGAATGTGGAATTACAGAATAAGCTATTGCTTATGATTGCGCGAAAAATGGACCTGGATTTGGAAGCAGAAGATTTGACGGCAAGGGACTGGGTCAATGGAGAAACAATACTACGAGATGAAGAAGAGAACAGAGATACAGAAATCAACGGTACTGAGGAAGTTAAGCTGTAACATTGTCTTCGTCTAACTAAATACGACGCTCCACAAGACGAGAGCTTACTTGACGGCGACGAGGCTCGCGTCCGTTTGGTGGATTGTGGATATGGGTTCGGGAAGATCACAAATGGAAGGAAGCTTAAGCCTGTGTAGCTGTTGGAGTTGTTTTGCCAGTGAGTCTGAATTTACAACAACGCCAGCGTCAGTGCACTAATACGTTGCTTGGCAAACTATATCATTGTTCTGGTTTCCTGGTATTTGAACAAACACCTCTTTTTTTGTATTCAAAGTAAGGCTAGAATCATTTCGTCGGACAATACCGCCTTTTTCACGTTGTTTATTAGCTTTTATTTCTACATTGTTTCGTTTTATACATGGACATAAAAACTCAATCCTTAAATACCACTGTGGCCGTTGTAAATAAAGAGTTCTTTGCAATTTAATGATTACAATTCACCTTTTTGTTAACCATCGGTTCAAATGTCTTCAATTATTGACTCAAGTGTATTTTTTTTCAAATTTTTACTAACGTTTCGTTATCAATTGCAACTGTCGAAAAGTTCCATCATTAAAATTATTTATTCACCTCTGTTATGTATTTTATGCAATTTAGCGTTTTGTTTTGTTTTGTTTTTTTCAAACACTAAGGATAGCATAACACCGTTTTGGGTTCCTAAGGTGAATATGTGAAAGACAGAAAACATTCACGAGTTGGCATTTTAGCTCTAGTATGCATGAAAATTTTCTCCATCCCGATTGGCCAAGAGAAATGCAGTTTTCAGGAAACCCAGTGCAGGAAAAGGGATAATTCTCAATCAATGGACAAAGCAGTAACAAACCAGGCATTCTAGTGGGCCAATTTCGATATATTAGAATTCAGTTATAAACAAAAGGCATCATCTCGAGGCCTCGAGATGATGCCTTTTGTTTATAACTGAATAATTGAGCTAGTGGTCAATGATCAGGAAAGCTGAATGCAAGCCCTCGATAGCGCAACTTTTGCGTGATTAAGTGATTCGCGTACGTTGCGATATTTTTTAATGTCTATAATTAATAAATAACCGCATGAGTTTTTTCGTGCAATTTGGAATAAATAAGTGCTCCTAAATTTTTTCTGTTCGTCTCTGAAAAAAAATTGCCCGTGCTCATTTAAACAAATAGGCCAGTTTCCTAACGGTTAGACTGGATCTAGCATGAAATGGAGGCTAATGCGGGCAAAAATTAATTTGCATTTGAACAGATTTGCCCGCATTAGCCTCCATTCCATGCTAGATCCAGTCCAGCCGTGAGAATTCGAAAATGGTCCATTTCAGAAACGTGAGAGGACTGGGACGAGTTTCTCATACTTGCTTGGATTGAAAATCTAAACTCTTCAACTGAAATGTTACCAAATGAAAAGCTATCCAGCCAAGTTTGAGAGTTTTCTACGGAAAATTGGCCAAATGGGAGACTTGCAAAAGTTGCAAAATCCCATACAAACCCTTTATATAATTTTGTGGCCTGTCTACCCATTCCATACCAACTCTCTATTTTAGGTGATATTTGAAGATATATTATCTCACCATTTTCCTCCTCTAAATAAATCTATTCTTGGTAAAGACTCTCAAACTTGGTTGATCTTTCATTTGAATGTCTTAGGTTTTTAAACAAACGGAAAACAACCAAACTCGTCCCAGTCCTCTCACGTTTCTGAAATGGCCTATTGCACATGACATTTTTTATCCTAAGGGGAAAAGAAGTTTTTCATAATACCAAAGTTACAGCTATAATTTCTTCAATGAAACCAACAGATTTTCAAGGACTTCCTAGAACTGTTAAAACCCGTTAATTCTTCAAATGTCTACTTATAGCGCACGTATGTCTCGTAAGCCATTGAGTTGTTCTGCGCTTCATTAGTCATAATGGCAATCACATCGCCTAACCTGCTATAGTCACTTATCTCGTTATACACATGAGCTGAGATACGTGTGTATAGTTTACCCTGAATTAATTTCACAGGGACTTCGATGTTAAACTCGTAATGCAGTTTAGCTTGGATCATTTCCGCGTGAGCTTTCACAGCTTCTTCTTGACCTTGTAAAGAGACGCAGTCCAACAGTGCATCGGGAAGTCGTATCAGCACCATTGGTCCAAACATCTCAGCGTGCGACAGCAGGGAAGTTCCCCATTTTTCTGCCAACATCAGGGCTGCTTGATTAGCCAACGTGTTGTTGTGTTTGCGAATACGTTCAGGTTTCATGGTCTCCCAAAAATCTAGCACTGGTACAATTTAAAAATGGTCGTTAAGAAACAAGAGATAAGGGAAACGTTTTCGTCATATGCTAAAAAGGCCGCCGCTATAACCATGCGAGGTTTGCACAAGTTCGTAAAGAGGTGGGGATTAAAGTGGAGAGAGAAATGAAGCTGCGGTCGACGTTCAATATTTTAAATCAAAGCCATAACAAAGCACTAGGAAGCAAAATCATTAAACAGAACAAAATGAACAGCTGGAAACGACAAGTCACAGCACGATAGCAAGGTAGAAGGGACTGTATGTCTCTCCCCGAGAGGGGTAAGGTCACACCTAGGAAGGTAGGGTGGGGGAGAGGAGGAAAGCTACAGTCGACTCCCGATAACACGAACATTCAAGGAAATTGAAAAAGGTTCTAGTTACTGGGAATAAGGAGTTAACCCTTTATGAAGATACTGGCACTCATCATCATCATCATCATCATCATCATCATATCTTTATGTACCCTCGGATTTTAGAGTACCTTGGTGTAGCTAATATCTACGAGCATTTACCCTCCACACCATGATATAACACACAGGACAGATCACAACTCCGCGACCTACTCTTTGCGAATAGTGTGTGGGTTCTTTTACGTCCCACAGAGTTATGAGAGAAAAAAAGGGAGACGGGGCCTACGGTTTATCGACCATATCCGAGAAGACTAGAGAGCCTATTAACCATTTGCAGATGTCATTACATAGCCAGTACTTTCTTCTCATTTAATTAAGGACCCTGAGTGTTGGTCACGACCTCCCGCATGGCAGTCCGGTGCTCAACCAACTGAGCCACCGTTACGCGGTGGACTGAAGTTACATTTACCCCAAACCAACGAAACCTGAACTGGACTGACAAATTTTGTGTAATGCAGAAAACGACAACGATTACAAGGCTGCTTCGAAATAAATTAAATGTTTTGGACTGCAGTACACTGTTTGTTTTGATTTGTCACGTATTGACAGACGTAGTTCGAGTTATCGAGGGTAAAAGTATATAGAGAATGACGGACCTGAAGAAAACTGCTTCGAGTTAGCGGGAGGTTCGAGTTACCGAGGGTAAAATTGCAGTAAATGTAAGACGGAAATCCAGGGACCCGTTTCTCGAAAGTCCCGAAACTTTACGAGCCATTTTCGGGTGTCACAATTCCCTCTGGATCTCAAGAACGGAGAGGATATACATGTAAGTCGTCAACCTTCACAGTCAGTTAGCTTTTTGTTACTTTGAAAACATGTTCAAAAATCGGTTTTCCTGAACAAGCGGTTGGCAGGTTCACAAATGGCTTTTCGGGCCCGAAAAATTTTCGGGAAACGGGCCCCAGGTGCGAGGTTCGAGTTAGCGAAGGGTCGAGTTTCGGGAAGTCGACTGCACCGTAGTTACGTTCAATAAGCCTCACCAGTGTTCAGAGACAAATAAGGACTGTAATCTTTCAGACCTGAAAAGAACATGGAAACATATAAACAATCTGAGTTTTAATTAAGAAGGTCCGATAGTGGCCCTTGCGATACTTGCATACTGTGAAAACCGATCGATCTTGTGATAAAAAAGCACTTAATATTATATAAGGACTCCTACACAGTACCTGTCCATATGAACTGCGAGTTAAATCCAGCACTAAAGCCACTTGAAACAACAAGAGGCTGGATCATGGATTGGTGTTCCTTAGAAACATGCAGGAATGCGCAACCCTGTTGAGATTGAAATGCTACAATGTAAGTCATTTTTATTGAGATTAAGATGAAACGTCATTTTGATGTCAACAGCAAGTGGCAGGCTGCTGTTGTCAGAAAAAAATCTCAGTTATTAGCATATATTTCTCTTCAGGTAATAGGTAAATGATAACCGAGGCTGAAGACATTCCCAGAAATCAAACATGTACCACTAAGTTTGGCGAACACAAAAATTCAGTCTGATATCTGAGCACTGCTGTTTAAAAGCATGAAGCTTACATTTTGTATTGTGATAGACAACCTAGCTTAACTTTATGAGAACAGGCCCTTGATAGTGAAAGAAGGCTAAAGATACAATAGCTTCATCTAGAATTCCTTAGTTAATTCTTTTGTGAAAATTATCATAGACCCTGCCTATCACTGAAGCTTCATTGAAAGATTTGACCAGGAATCAATCTTTGATAAGTTTGGAAACACACAAAAGTTATTTCTCAAGCATAACAATTAATTATGATTAATCAAATATTAATTAACCAACTCACCAATTAATTATTAATTGATCAATTATTGATTGATTGATTGATTAATTAATTAATTAATTACGTAATTATTAATTGGTCAATTATTATTATTACCGGTAATATTAATTTTAACAATTGGTGCAGCTACCAACCCACATAGGTTGGCAAGTCTGGTGAGAAACGAGTGCCCCCACCACTGTGTCAGCCCTTATCTACTTCCCTTGTCAATAACCTGAATGTTAGACTGCGAGCAGTCTCTATTTTGCCCTAGAATTGTTGAAACAAACGCATACGTTGAACTTTAATGGCTGAAAGTGCGGGTCGCTAATACTGCGGGCGTTTTTTTAGAGTTCAAATTTCACTAAAAACCAATGCAAGTGGAATTAAATAACTGCAATTACAAGCATTTAAGTTCAACATACACGTTCATTTCAACGATTTTAGAGCAAAATAGAGACTGTTCGCAATCTACCTGAATGCATAGACCTCCTGATGACAAACCTTTGGACAGGAAAGCCACTTGTGAGCATTTGACACATAATAGTCAGCTTTGAGGGTTCTGAGATCAAGCGGCAAGCTTCCCAAAGCATGTGCTCCATCAATCAAGACGGGGACACCTTTGTTGTGACACAATTTCACCATTTCTTCGACCGGCATCACTACAGGATAATTACTTGGGATGTGACTAAACAATGCAAGTCTTGTACCTTCATCCAAAGTTTCTTTAATTTTTTCAAGAATTTCTTGATTATTTGCTGGAAATGTGATTGTAACCTCTTTCAAGATTACACCTGCAATATCAAAAATTGAAACACAAATGAGTCTCACTCCATAACAACTTGGTGTCATTCTAGGACCAGACATCACGCACAGCTTTACAATATTTAATTTCATGGAATCAGTATAAGATACAGCACTACTGGTTTTTAGGTCCATTGCCTCTGTCGTTCATTTTGTTTTTTAACCTATGAACCTATGCTAATTCCCAAGGTGATGGCTTGCTCTTAATCCTCCAGTTAAGCCACAATAAGGATCAACCAAGGACATTGATTCTGCTAGATTGTAATATCGCATTCACAAATGATGAGAGAACCTTAATGTCTGATCCCCCATGAACGGTGTTCAGTAAATCTTGATTTACATGTACATGTAACTTACATTGCCTGCAGAGCAGACAATCTTTTTCCTGTTGTTGCTTCTTCATTAAATAGAGGATGACGACGCAAACAATGCACCTGACAGTCCAACCAGCCTTTGTTCTAAAATTGGGGCTCACTTTTTCAAGGTGAGTGAGTGAGTGAGACCACAGGTGCCCCAAGCTCAGTGTGAGGAAAAGCCAACAAAATTATAAGGATTTGTATGGGAATCCTGGTAAAAGACCTGAGAAGATAATTTTACAAAAAAATTCTCAATGAAAAAGCCTAATCTTACAGCCATTGTGGGTCACTTCCTTCCTGTGTGGCTTTTTTTCCACATTCTTCACAAATTGAGCCATTATCAGTTCCTCGGTTGTCAACAGTACTGTTATAGTAAAATGCCAAGGCTGAACACTGAATTTTCACGAGCCCACCAAATGGGGTCAAATATTCCCTGCAATACAGGGTTAAAATGTTCCCACAGCTACAAATCCACCGAGAATTCAAAGGCAAAGGTTTTTCTTTCATTTCAATCTGCTAGCCGCGCAATTGAAGCCCTGCCAGCGACGTCTTGTGGCTGTTAGTGTCCCAAATGAACGAATAAAACGATGGAAAAGATCCTCTTTCACTTTGAACACCACACGGCGACCGTTGAGTTTGGTTTGGTGACAAGACTTTGTTTGTGGCTTAGTAACAAGTCTTTGTTTGTCTTTGTTTGGTACTGTTATCAGGGATGACAAACAAAGACTAGTTACCAAACTGACCTCAATTTTGGTTGCCATGTGGTGTTCAAAGTGAAAGAGGATCTTTTCGATCATTTTAATGATTCGTTTGGGAGTCACTAACAGCCACCTGACACCACTAGCAGGGCTTCGATTGCGCGGCTAGCAGATTGAAATGAAAGAAAAACCTTTGACCTTGAATTCTATGGTGGATTTGTGGCCATGGGAACATTTTAACCAGGAATATTTGACTCAGTGTTCATCTTATTTTACTATTACCGTTGACAACCAAGGAAGTGATAATGGCTCAATTCGCATCAAATCTGAAAAAAAAAAAAAAACCACACAGGAAGGAAGCGACCCACAATGGCAAGAAGGTTAGGCTTTTAATTGGTAATTTTTTCGTGAAATTATCTTATCAGGTCTTTTATCGGAATTCCCATACAAATCCTCATATTTTTGTTGGCTTTTCCTCACACTGAGCTTGGAGCACTTGTGGTGAGTCATGCCCTTAAGAGTCAACCGAGTGCTTGGGCCAGACAGGCCAAAATTTGATTTCGGCCTAACGTGACAATAGACCAATTTCGATGTATTAAAATTCAGTCCGAAACAAAAGGCATCATCTCGAGGCCCTGGGGAATAAATATAAGGATTTGTATGAGCTTATTCCCCAGTGCCTCGAGATGATGTCTTTTGTATCGGACTGAATTTTAATATATCGAAAGTGGGCTCTTAACAACTCAGCTTTGGAATGAGTCTCCCTACACTCCTGGTCAACTTCAATGGGCATGGCTCAGTGGGTTTTAAATTATGATTTCAAGGCAAAGCAAATAAGAATAGGAGAAAAGGTAGTAAGGATTGCCTAACCTCTCATAAAAGCCATTAACAAACTTCCAGAATGCAGAGGTGCTTCAACCTCATGGCGTTATAACATTACTTTGTCAATCAAAGATGTGATTTTCAAAACCACGCCAAATTTCTATCAGGTGACAAAATGGAATGCACATTGTCAAGGAAGCTAAATCTGATGTTGTTTTCTTACCACGTTCCTGACTAAGGTGCCTAAGCAACTTCTTCACAGTATAATAACAAGTGTTCAAAAAATAAACAATATCTCCAGGACGCCAAGCTATGGACTTCATCACGGTGTTGGTCGCAGTAGTGGCATTAGGTAATAGAACAATATCTGTTGGATCAGAACCAACACAACTTGCTAATCTTCTGTTCACGTGAGCTAAAAACGCTAACAGTTCTCTATCAATAAATCGCACTGGTTGCCTTTCTATGTAGCACTGCCACTTGTAAGCTGTCTCCAGAGATTCTCTGAGAACGCAACCGAAGGCTCCGTGATTAATAAATGTCCAGTTGTCAAAATCTAGAAGAAAGTGCTTTCGCATCTCCTTGCCAAATGACACAGGTGAAACGAATGACGGAACCGCAAAAGGAAACTCAGGTGGTTCGTAGTCTCCATCAGATGAACTCAAAATTTTTTCAGCAGTGTTAAAAGTCATAATTCCCTGGTACTTTGGCTTTTCTTCAAGACGGTTGCTGCACAGCCGTGCTTTGCCACCTTCCGCCATTTTGACTTTTTTTACAACTTGCGTCTTCTTTGATCAGCGGTGCGTAATGTACAAAGGTAGATACTTTATATACAGGGAATACAGGCTGCGACTAGCTGTGATCGATGAAAGCGTTCTGATCGGCAAAAGAAAGTTATATTAATAGCATGAAAAAAACGGATACTTTTTCTTTTGGACCCTGGAAAATAACAACCACGAAAGGTTCTATCCTTAAAGCTGACGATTCTGAAAGGTGAGTAAGTTGATGCAGGAAGGAACCGTCCTGACTGTTGCACTAATCAACAAATTAAAGAAGGCAGCAGATCATCCGCTGTGGTTTCTATTATTAATTTTAATCTTCTTTTGATGTTATCTGTTTCTTTTGTATATTTAAAACCTACTTTAGTCTCCTAACTCTTACGAACTCTCCTTTAATTAGTTCTCTGGTAGAGTCGTCTCGGATTTTTTTCTCATTTATCAGGGTTAGCATATTTACCAATGATCTCGGGACATATTCCATTTACAATCTGAACCCCCCCCCCCCCCCCCCCCTTCCCCAATGGATTAGATTAGAATTCGACTCTTAGGAATCTTTTTCAAAGGCACCGACGAAAAGGCAAAGGGGTAGGGCGCCGACATAAGTACAGTTCCTCTTTTGTTCTTCAGTCCCCAATTCCCCAAGACTATTAAAATGTTGTCTGTGAAACCCCTTTTGTATTTTTCTTCATAAAAATAATAACTAAAATATTATGCATGCTCTCACTGGTCATTAGGTGTGTTTGCATGAGAGTTATGTAAATATGGTTGCCACATCTTCCCAGAGGAAGTTATCCAAACCCTTGACTGTATCTTGGCTTTGCATATAACAGTCTCAAATTTTCCCAATCCCCCTTGTGTTTAGATCAGGCTATGCAAACACGGAAAAAGTCTTGTCAATCACGTAACTGACAAAGTGATCAATTGTAAATTCAGGATCTCAGCTGAATTGGAACTTCCGTCTCTTCCTGAAATGGTCTTTGGAGATAACACGCTACAGATTGATCATGCTGCAGGATTTGGGATTCAGTTTAATGCGCTTGATGCACTTAGACTAGTAGACAACAAGCATGACCTGATGAAAGTTGCTGTCGCAGAGGAGTGGCAAAACAGTAGGTGGGTATATGTAAATAATACAGTAATGGGTTTATCAACTGGGTTGACATGGTAAATTCACCACTGCAGAGAAGTTTGAAAGCTGGTGTTTCGAGCATAAGCCCTTTATGTCACAGTGAATCTTTTGAGAAGGCCACATTTCAACAACTTCATTATAACACTATCAATAAAGCAGGACAATACTGGATTACCGGTAAGCAGCCTTTAGAGGAGAGGGAAAATATTACATCAGTTTTGTTTCAATTTTCTCCACCAACGCAGCACCGCAGTTTTTTTAGAAACTAAATCTGTTAATAACATGAGTGACAAATTACTTCTTAATTTTGGCACAAAATTTCAGCGTTAATTGATAATTTTACATGTGAAATTACAATGTTGCCATAGCAACATTTCCTACAGTGCCAAACTGGCATCTTATGAACATATTTTTTCACCCATGATGTTAATAGCTAATACTCGTGAAATTATTTGATTTTGGACAATCACCATTTAATTACCCATATCTACAAATCCATCATGGAAATTATAATAGTATTATTAGGAGCTCTCTGTCACCAACACCAAAATTCAAATGCAAATATTTATGTAGCATTCAACTTAGTCTTTTCTTAAATAAAATAATAAGATGTACATGTATTTAGAGTTTGTTGTTATTGGTTTATTTTTCTTTAATTTGTTACTTTTCAGAAAAAATAATATACATGTAATCTTAGGAGTACTAGCTAGTGTAGGAAATATATAAAATCTACATATCTACAATATATACACAGTAAACAAAAATAAAATGAAATGCCAAGAGAGAGTTAACCGGATCACCGAGTCAACTCCGAGTCCGAGTCAACTCCGAGTCCGAGTCAAGTGACCGAGTCAGTGGTTTTTTTTTATATAGCACAAAAAGTTCGCTTTTCGGCTCTGCCATTTAGATTTGAACAGTTTGAATCAATTAATTTCCTTGTTTTGCTAAAAGTGAAGCTACAACATGGTTCAACAAGCTACTACTCTCACCCAGAAGGACGGAAAGTATGGCTTGGAATTATCGATTGGGGAATTGGCAATTAAGAATCGAGTGACAAGAGGGTTTACTTTACAGACTCTTTACTTGACTGCTTGCCCGAAAGAAGAGATCGCACTCGACTTTTGGAAGAGAACAACGTTGGATGTCACATCTACATATGTAGAGTTGTTCCAATTTATTTCAATCGCAATATTTTCCAAGAGCTTGGTAGCCAAGCTGTAACAAGTGGACTGGACTTTCGATTGTGGTCGGTTGAATTAAAAGGAAAAAGGGAGCCCTTTTAACAGGAAACATTCAAGTAAAGACCTCTTCTATAGGAACGCGTCGCATTCCTTCTCCCAGTCTTGAATCTTTTTTAATGTTTAAACCAGAAGAATGTGTAGATTATCTCAGCACTTAAAAAAATTGGATTGGATTAGATGGGGGATACATACATGTAGATACAAGTTAAGTTTATGGTAAACTTAACTCACTCAATTTGAGCAGGGATGTTCATTTCCTTGCATTTTGGATACGTGAAAGTGGCAAGTCCATTTTACCATAACCTACTTTCTAAACCACATTGTTGTTTGTTTTTCCTAGCCTTGTGCTGTGTTGTGAAGCATAGAACGCTGGAATACAGTCAAACAAAGGACTACCTAAACAGCTGTCATCCTGATGGCATTTTACTGTTTTCAGTGTTACTGTACGCCATGCAATGTATGTAGTTGGGTTGGTGCAGTAGTTATGGGCAACCTTCCAAGCAATGAAATCTCAAATTTGGTGCCTGGCAAGTGTGCCAATTGAAAATTGAGGCTCATTGCTCTATAAAGGCAAAGTTCTGTGCATTGCAATAATTCTAAAACTCATTAAAAGTTAGCCTGTCAGTGCCAAGCAGCACAAAAGGCCTGGAAGCTCTTTGCTTTACTATCCTTTATATCCCAACTAAACCACCACTGACCAGGTATATGGGCTAAAAGAGCTTGGAAATTTTAATTTTAATCTTAACTTGAAAAAGTTGAACTTTTGATGAAAAATTTGCTTTTTCAGAGGTCTTTCAGTATTGTGTAGAACAAAAACAGAAAATAAAGCAACAAATGCCAATAAGAAATGAGTGGGTGGTGTTTATGTTCAAAAGTTTTTAATTATTTTGTTATAATTCCAACTTTCTTATATGATCAAAATTCATGTGCAAAGTCTGATTATAAGAAACACCCCTTAAACCCATCACGTTTATCATCAAGTTACAAGCAACAAAATGGACTTCATAACATTCAACAAACCAACAGTATCTGTTTTCCATAAAGGACCTTTCTTTCTTCTTCTAATGTGTCCCTTTTTTCTGGATAGAAACTACATTTTCAAAGGTTTTTAAAATAATATGTACACCTGTCAACCCAACATTTCTAAATTCAACAGCAACAAATGCAACAGCAATGGTTGTCATCAGAAAACAAATGACCAAGAATTGACAATCTAATACTTAGTCAAATGACAATGGGAAATCTAGAAAAGTAACCACTCTCCATTCATCTGGGGAGAAAATTGCAGTAGAATCCACATGAAATACACATGGAGGCTCTCTCCACTACGAACTTACACTTAAGATAGGCACAGTCATCATTAATACACTTGTATGATCCTTTGCAACATGCCAATCGACGAGTTCCTGTGAAACCGCTTCTTTGTGACATCATAAATCCAGCCCAAGGCCTTCCCTCTCGAGATGACTCCATGCGTCTTTCTTTGTCAAATATAAGCTATTTGACCAAGCAATCCATGTCAAAAGGCAACTTCTGGGGGGAGGGGGGGGGGGATTTAAAAATAGGAAGATCTGCAGTTAAAAAATTGTTTGTGCTGTTGTTTTAATATTTAAAAGTCGGCTCAGTACTGTACGACTGTTTTTGTTACAACATCTGACCACAAGCTGGGTCTAAGTGCCTTGCTTCCCTTGAGGGAAATGAAAAAAAAAGAGAAAATGAATAAACTTTATAAAAGCCTTTACCGTAAAACCATGAGCTGGGAAGAGATTTTTGTACCTCTGATTGACAAGCACTTTCACGGAACAACAACTTTTTAAACTGGGTCCATACTGTAAATTATTGAGAAAATTGTTGTGTCTTGAGTGTACATCATAATCGTAAATAGACTCCTACCCCACTCCTTCTGGGTTAAACCTGAAATCAATTTATCAAGTTACAGGTGTAAAATGTCCTTAAGAGTTAAAATCTAAAGATGGGATTCAGCCATATGAGTTGTTACAGTTCAAATTAATTTCCGAAATTCACGTCAAATATTTCAAACTAAGTTGAGGGAGATTTTCCTTCATTTGAAATTTATTTCCATAATCTTTCAATGAATATAATGACAGAAAACTGCTTTTTGGCCTGATATTAATTTTATACTCAAATTTATGTTCCAAAAAAGTGAGTGGATGCATTCACTGAACAGCCATAAGATTTTAGTATGTGGAAAATGCAAGGAAATAAAATGATCTCAGATGAAAATTAAGACCTCAATATACATTTGTATTTTAATTTCAATCTTTATTTTACAACAACCCGGGTAAACATGCAACTGTTTCATTGGAATTGCCGTAAGAACAACTGCAAAAGAGACAAAGTAATGGACATGCTGAAATTCTTCTCAAGGCATTTACATGTGTAATGGCCACATTACAATGTATACATATATATCTAGATTCATATCCTCAGGAAGATATTCTGCTCCATGTTATTCTTGATTTGTTTGATACATAGGTAAAAAAAATGTTAACATAAACAGCATTATAAACATTCATCCAGCACGATTTAAATTGCACGACTGTAGTTATTCATCATCCTCAGCTACGAAAAGTTTCCTTTTTGAAAGACTTTCACACATTTTTCATTTCCCATGGGAAGAAGCTGGCTTCGCACAACCTGTAAGGCGTAAGTGTTATTGGAGCTTGAAAATGTCACTATGGTTAATTTAATGTAATGCATGCTCTTTTTATGCTATCTTTTCATCTTAAGGAGCTCTGGAGTAGAGAGTAAAAAAATTATTGGCATAACTGCGTTGGAGAAAAGCTCATATTCAGGGCTAAGAAATACACAACAGATTCTATCTCACCTCGAGGTTGAGCTCTTCGTCGCTTCCCCTTACATCTTTACAGATATCAAAGTTAAAACAATTTCTGTTACTAATTTAGGTGAAAAGAACATTGCTTACGCGTATCTAATCATAGTAAACTCATTGAAGATGTATATATGATTTGAAAAAACATTCGTCCTTGCCACTCGCCATTCCTCGTGACTGAAAAAAAGGTATACCGCTGACCTGTAACTCGGCCTGACTCGGACTCGGACATGACTCGGGCTCGGACTTGACTCGGAGAATGGATTCACTCTGCCAAGAGAGAGAGAGAGAGAGAGAGTGTCTTGTTATATTCCTTAATATTATTTTCAAGGTTCTTGAGAAGAATGACCAAAAGTGCCAGAGGGATGCATAAAGCATTCATCAGTGCACAAAGAAGATTACTTTTAATGCCATCCATACATTGCACACTATTGTCACTGAATGCTGTGTGGTTATCACTGTAACTCTGACTGACATGGCTACCTTGTACCTTGCTGTTTTAATTTCCAATAATCATCAACTTTTTGCTGCCACCATAACTATTATACCCATCTCACCTAATGCAATGTTGGTTGAACAGGAACATGTTGAGCTTATAACCCATTCATGTCTCAACATTGTTTGGGGGAGGGGGGGGGGGGGTTAGATGGTGTTGCTGAAATATTGAGATTTACTTCCTGAAGCAAATTAAAGCATATTTATTATGGATGAGGAAGTTTAAGAATGTCTAAAAAAAAGGGATCCAGGGATAATGGTACAAGGAACCTACATGTAAGCAGATGTTTAATGAAAGTAAATAAATGTTTAAAGAGGGTCATACAATGTATTGTCTAAATTATTTTACAGACAAGATTCAGAATATATCACAGAAGTCATCAAACCCTTTGACTGGACATTTACCACAGATTACAGGGGTACATTGACTGGGGAAAAAGATCTCATTATGAAGGTACCACACTGCCTTGCCCTCAAAATTGAATGTTTTTAATACCAGTCAATTTACTAAGCCTTTAATATGCTATTTGTATAATAATATTACTTTTAACAAATTGAAGTTAAATCCACCTGTTAATGTAAATTAAGGAATAAAAACCTCTGTTTTGTATATTAAAAAGTCTCTGCTTATGAGCCAGAAGGCTCATCAGGCCAGCGCTTATCTCCGTTTTCTGTAGCATGAAGCGACTAGGAGTATTTATACTCCCCCCTGGATGGGATGATAGTCCATCGCAGGGTTACCCCCAGCATTACGCCGGTACCCATTTATACACCTGGGTGGAGAGAGGCACCGTGAGAGTAAAGTGTCTTGCCCAAGAACACAACACAATGTCCCCGGCCAGGCCCCAAACCCAGACCACTCGATTCGGTGTCGAGCACACTAACCATGAGGCCACCGCGCCTCCCAGCTTATCATAAATGCTAGGAAATGCTTTATGCCAGCCTTTCACTTTAAGCCCCCCTTCAAAGAAAATGCCCTCCCATCAGGGTCAAAAAGTTAATTTGAGAACCCCAACCATGAAGTGTAAACGACACTCAAAAACACAAACAAGGGTACATCGTTCCCTAGAGTACTGTTCTGTTCTCAATTTGTGAACCTACTATTCTTATTTTCTTCTTCATTAATTTTGTGATACAATCATTCTTTGTAATTCATTTTGACGTGTACACTAGTGGCTGTGTTAACATTGTTTGCTTGTTTTTCTTTCAGGTTGAACCTACCAATGAAAGAATAGATTTAGAACAACTAAAAGTAAAAGAAAAAATTTTCTTCTACGAGGATATCATATTGTATGAGGATGAATTAGCAGATAATGGAATAGCAAAATTAAATGTCAAAATGGTGAATATTGTCTTTTTGTTTTGTTTTACTGCATATTGATGAGTATTTTTATAATTAGCACTGATTGTCTTTTCCATTTAATTAGAGAATAAATTATGAGTTTTAGCACACAGAAACAATCCTTGTTTGGTTTTAGTCCATCTACTGTTTTTTAATGGATATCACAGATTTAAACATTTTGTTGAAAATGAGGAGAGAGCTTTTATGTCAGTAGTGCTTTGAAGTGCAGGCCTATGGAGTAAAAAAAATATAAATTATTCTTTCAAATGGGTATTAATCATTTACATGTACATGTACGCCTATTTGAAAGGGTTTTCAAAATAATGAAGAATGGCTGTTTCTGTCATGAAGTATCTTCTTTTTTTTTTACTTTTCAGGGATAATTTGCAATGAGTTTTAATTTGTGTTATGCAGTTAGCAAATATTGATGATGTCATCAGTGGTTTCACTGGAAGATGAATCACAAAAACGAGATTATCTCAGTCTGAAAAATGTAAAATAATGAGACAGCGCTTAAGCGATATTCAAACTTGGCATGAAAAGGAAAGGAAAGGAACTTTATTTAAGTGTCTAGTCGTTCTAGCACTGGAGCACTAATTGGGAACTCTGTAAAACTGAAATTAACAATGAAAGCAAATCATGTTGGTTTTTGTGGAGAGGGGAAACTGGAATACCTGGAGAAAACCTCTTCATGCAGAGTAGAGAACCAACAAACTCAACACATGACGCTGAGTCTGGGAATCGAACCCGCACAATCCCTGCATCGCCAAGGGTTAGTAATAACTTAAAGGTACGAGACAGTGGAGAGTAATCCCAGGTTGAGAACCTTGTCAAGATCTTTTATGATCATGAAAGATCTTGGATGATCTTGTCAAGATCTTAGCAAGATCTTAAAAATATCTTTCCAAGATCATTGAAAGATCTTGTCAAGATCTTACCAGGATCCTGCAGCTTCTTGCAGAATCTTCTCCAAGATCTTACATGATCTTACCAAAGGTCTTGCCAAGATTTTATCAAAGATCTTGCCATGATTTCACCAAGATCTTGTAAAGATCTTACCAAGGTTTTCAACCTGGGATGACATAACCATAGCAACACTTTAAATGAAATATCTCAATTTCCTCTCAAATCAGGCACGACAGACAGTCCTGCTCAAAATGCACATAGAGCCCATGTTGCCGTAGGTCTCTTAATAAACTCATTGAGTGTGAATGATGTTTGGTGAAGACAAAAAGGGGAAACACCAGTGCAGCACAAACTTGATCTGGAAGCAAAATGGTTGCCATGACAACTGTACAATGGCTGTCATTTTCTACAGTGACTGATGAACATTATTGGTGCCAATTTTGAAGAGAACTGCTTTTAATATTTGTGAGGATATTCTTGTTTTTGCGATTTGTTGTACCCTTGGAACCACTGATGATGTCATACTCAGTTTTTTTTACACTAAAACTTTAATTAATATCTCCAGAGCGATAGATGATCTTTCAAGAATGAGATGTACCATGTTTCTTTTCTTCAAAAAAGTCTTTCACATAAGCCTTTTCATACAATGTACTTTAGGCACTTTAGGAACCTTTTGCTATTTAAAACTAACTTGAAGGTAAATGTTTCTTTTTTTTCCTTCAGCGAGTCATGCAGGGTGGTTTCTTTTTACTCTTGAGATTTTTCCTGAGAGTTGATGGTGTGCTTGTTAGAATTAATGACACAAGAATATATCACAAGGTAATGTGGCAGGTGAACAGAAAGCAATCTTCGGTTAGTTTTCTTATCTCGAAGATCCACAATTAAGTACAAATCAAAGCATCACAATCACAAACAAGTTGCAATTTTGTCATTAATTTTATTTTGATGCCATTTAATGCCACAAAAAGGGTGGCGAATGGTTCTTCATAAACTCTGGGTCTCGCACTATTTGAGTAGAATTTCACGGGTCTCGCAGTCTCGTTTTTTTAGCGGTTATGTGCGTCTCGCAGTCTCGTTTTTTATATGAAGGTGTCAAAACACTTTGAAGTCTCGGTCTCGCAATCTAAAAAGTCAAAATGTCTCGGGCTCGCAAAGAATAACGCTGGTCTCGCCGTCTCGCAAAGTCTCGCATTTACCATTCGCCACCCCTACAAAAGAAAGATAGGTAGTTGTACAGCATTGTAATCTATTAAATAAATTTAATGTATAAGGAATGTACTATAATTTGAAGTGCAGGCTATAGACGAAAGAGAGAAATGGTCCTTGCACTTTCCCTGCCTATAAGAGACATTTTTAACAAGAAAAACTGTCCATTATAAAGTGCAAGAACTTCTCTCTTTGCTCTATAACCAGCACTGCAAATATATGAATCATTATTACATTTCTTTCATTGAGTCCTTTCACAAGAACAAGCCCAACAAACTGACCTGCCCCCAACTGTGTGGCTTCATAGGTTACTTGGTAGAGCATTGCACCAGCAGTGCAGAAGTCATGGGTTTGAATTCCATTGGAGCAACCTGAATTTTTCAGCTGTCTATATTAAAGAGACCATTTCTTAAATTATCCAGACAACTGCGAGGATCGTTTCTCTCTTTCATAACAGTTTTACAACTGGTGACCCTGGGGCACTCACATCAAACTCAAATCAAACATTTAGTTTTTGAGGAGAGGAAAAAACAGGGTTTGCCTAAAATCAGGAATCTGGAAATGGAATCCGCAATAAGAAATCTGGAATCCAATATAAAAACTTTAACCAAGGTCACTTGGCTTACACTAATTTGCCAAATTTTTTGGCCTAATGCTAGCATGGGTAGATGCTTTCTTTAGGCTTAAGGTTAGCTTTACCAAATGTTATAGTAAGGTTAACATCATCACAAATTGTTGATATTTAGGATTGTTCTGTATCATTTCATTTCATTTCGTTTCACTTTGTTTAGCAAATTAGTGCAAGGCTTTGGTTAAAGTTTTTATATTGGATTCTGGATTTCTTATGAATACCTATTCCAGATTTCTTATTCCGGATTCCAGATTTGGGTTCTTGGGCAAACCCGGAAAAACAGGAGTACCCAGAGAAAAACCTCTTGTCATGCCGGATGTGGGAGTTAAACCGAGACCACAGTCGTGATAGGCACGTGTTCTCACCAGTGCACCATCCCTGCTGTCAATGGAAACTGCAAACTGATGAGATACATGTAACAGAGCTCGAGGTCAAGTCGATTAATAGGTGTAGGAGATGAGGAGGTCCTACAGACTGCACAATATGCTTACAATATGTTTTCAACTCACTCATTCTATTAATTGTGACAATAATTATCAACAATTATTATTATTGTGTTGCCACGTACAATCAGTAAGTCAAATACATGTACAGGAAGTACTGACATCATTAATTTTATTTTTAAATATACTCATGGCATGAAAATTAATAAGAAATTATCTCAAACTTTAGGCTGGTTCTTCTCATATGTTGAGAGAATATTCCTCAAAAGAAAGAAAAATAGGAGAAATCTTGGACTTAAAGGTATGTATAGTTTATTTAATAGATGTACACGTATGAAAATGAGCTATCCCATTGACTCCTAGGCAATGGGACTCAATAGATATAACTCTGTCCAATGCCAGATGATCCTATTCGTCATTGGGGTTGGCCAGGGTGGTTCAGTTGTCAGCGGGTTAAATAAAGTAAGAATTTAGACTTAAACTGAATACGGTCTTCATACATGAAAAATATATAATTTGTGCTTTTTCCTCTAGCTCTCCATCACAGACCCAACGCAACTTGCTGATCATTTGTTTCTAAACCACGAAAAGTGTGAGAGACTTTTGTTCCCCAATGGAGTTGACAAAATGACTGGGCTAGAGCAATCTGTTTGTCATTAGAGAAGCTATTGCCTGGCATACTGCTTCAAAACTACACTCATTCACCATGCCAAAACGACATGCAACCCTGAATCTCACGCACTGCAGGTGGTTGCACAAGTTAAAGCTTTGTTGGGTTTCAGTTGATGAAATGAAACTGACAGTGACAGATCCATTT
This sequence comes from Montipora capricornis, assembly GCF_036669925.1. Classification (NCBI taxonomy): domain Eukaryota; kingdom Metazoa; phylum Cnidaria; class Anthozoa; order Scleractinia; family Acroporidae; genus Montipora; species Montipora capricornis. The sequence continues at coordinate 62,392,953 of NC_090888.1, forward strand.
GGAAATCTCTCCTTGGTTTTTGAGGTTGTTTTGAAATACTCTTCTAAACCTTGAGGTTCTGCACTTGTTTCGATAATTGAAGGTTTTGCTTTTTGTAAAAGGAAGCTTAACATGAACTATATGTACATCATCTGCAGGCGATTATTTATTGTATATATGGTAACTGAAAAATAAATTTGGGATAGTTTAAGTTCTCCAGAGTTTTCAGTACATGTATGATGTATGTCATGCCTACAGCAGCTGTAAATTGGCGGAAATGCCAGACCGCTGCTGACCATGTTGACAGCTCAGAAAAACAAAATTGTATTTAACACCAAACTTGGCAGTGTTATCACTAGAGGAGAGAGGTTGGTGAACAAGGAAAATCTGGTGGTGTCTGGCTGGCATCTTACATCAAAGTGGACATGGAATAAAAAAGCAAGTGCCTGGCCAAGAATGTCTGGAATTTCTTTATTGTTAGTTCATTGATCAGATAACCATTGCCATTACACGTATATCTGGTATGAAGTTGTCATCAACCTGATGATATGGACACCAACCCTTATTCTCTTGTCAGTGATACTCCAAAGTGGAATCAAGTGGTGCAGAAACTAGTTTTTACAGTGTTTGAAACAGATGAAGTTAATTAATCACATCTTTGGGAGCCCAGGTGTAAGGATTTGTGAAATAGTCAACAGGCCCCACTTGTTCAAAGGTATCACAACTTTATCCCGTGGATCCTCTAGAAGTCACTATCCAACAATAATATTTCCATCTGTGAAGAGATAAATTTAAGTATTATTTTGCTGGGCCAGGCGTAACTTTGAATATGCATACTCTAAGCACAGTGTCAGTGTTAAACGCGAAGTATATTATTTTTGCTGTCTGGATAGCGACTTGTCCACTTGGTAAAGTTATCCAACCTTTGAACAACTGGGGCCAGTTGATTTAAAAATTTGAGCCAAATATTGACTGAAGAAATTGACATTAAAAATGACTTTTCCTTGTTATTAAATTGAAGTGTCCTTAATGGTTGTGTCTGTAGCACCTTGAGGGGTTAAACTGCTTTTTAGCAACTAGCTTCTTCTTGAGTGTGAGCTTCGTGTATTTGAAGGAAGGTCACTGAGGTGCCCTTATTAGATGCCGTGCATTAATTCAAATTTATGCAAAGGCACAATATTAATTTTGATTACTAGGAAAAGTAGGCCAAGCCTATGGTCACAGTATGAGAGGGAATTTAGGAATTTGAATTTCTTATAAAATTATTTCCCCATTATACTGCAAGCCTTTCCATAAAACATTGGGTTAAAAATTCCTGAAACCTGGTTCATTCCATGACTACCGGTAAGTATTTATGCAGTACATGTAGTTCCATCTCATTCCTGCACATCTTTAATTTGCAAATTTGGGAAAGCATCATATGGCACAACACATTTGGTGGGATTGCATGATGTCCCGGCTTAATGCTCACCCAAAAAGTTGAGTTGGTACCCAGCACAAGATGGAATTTTAATAAAAAAGTACAATTAAAGGAATGATTGCCGTAATTATTACAGTTTTCTTTCAACCGTAAAGGAGGTAGATCGAGAAGAGAAACCCCGGGAACAAGGTTGCTGTGCCCATCACTGCCTGTTACTAGCTGTTACACTGCATGCAAATTAATTCACACCAAAAAACACAAACTCCATGTGTTTGCCATGTTTATATTTAAAAATTGTGATCAGAACATACATGTATCTATAAATTTTGTGCTGTATCTCATTTACAGCATACAATTTTAAAAATAGGTTCATTTTCCTATTGGGTCAGTTTTTAAATGAAATCTGTTTTGACATTATTTCAATTCAAGAGTTCTCACTCTGTACCAAGATGCAATAATTCAAGCTAACCGATCAGGAATAGGATTGGTAGGTTTAAAAACCTCCCCCCTTATAGCAGAGTTGGCATATACGCCAGACTCATTGTGCCAAGTGTTTGATCCATGACGTCTATAATCGTCCACATCAGTGAACTGTGAGTGACACTTTCGCCAAGCAGCAGATACATCAGGCTCTGGAGGAGGTGTCTGCAAGTGACAAAATAATGGCTTCAGTTATAAAGTAAAAGCTGACTTCTTTAATTAAGGTGAAAACCTGAGTACTGAGTAATTTGGGTATCCACTTATGGAAGGTACACACAAGAGGAGTTGCAAGGGTGACCTTTCATGTGAAAACAATAATAAACCCAATAAGCTCTAGTTCGGAAATCACTTCATAATTATTGATCTTTATAAAACAATGAGAAGATTGGCATTCTGGATCATGAAAAGCAATGAGAAGTATGCTGCTGTTTTCCTTTAAGTTGATTGAATATTTCATCCTTGCTAGAATAATGAAGTTTGATGTAACTGACTTGGAGAGCTGGTAGACATCCATTTCTGGTTGTTCTCTTTGACATCTAGGATGTCAGCATTATTAATTAATATTGCTCAAGATACAGTCACTAGTTGTGGCTATTATTTTGATACCACATTACAATCAAATTATGAAACATACAAATTACCTTTTGTGGTTCATACGGATAGGGGGAATCATAGTCCACTCTGTACGTGGTGTCAAGGTACCTGTTCAAATAATTTTGAGTGTAATAGAAATAATATTTCTTTAAAGATTAATTTAAGCTTTTTAAAAAGAATTATCCAATGACAGTGTTGCAATTAATGTTTCTTTTGTTAAAAAGATAATGTAAAATTGATTGTTTTAAATTAATATTGTAGTTCATGAGCCATATGTGGCCCTTTTCAACTGCAATTATTGCAATTATTATTCCAAGTATTGTACAAAGCAATATGAATAATATTATAAGGGAAAAAAGCAAAGTGTACTTGAGGGAGGATGGGTACTGCCTGTACAACTAGGACGAGTTAATTACTAAGTTGAGACTGCAAAAAACAAACCATTACAGAATGTCATCAGAAGAAGGCCAGGTTGACACCCAGTGATCTGTGTCTTAACTAGAATTCCCTCAGGCCCTGACAGGAAGCCCTATCCTGCTTACGATATACCCTTCTTAAAGAGCAACTAAGACAGGATATCTTGTTATAAAAATTAATGTGGCATAAAGACCTTTTTCCATGATCTGGAGGATGCCTCGGCAGGACACTACCAAACCCTCTTTCAGGAGCTCCAGTGTCTCTGTTTTAAATAATTATACCAGATGAGTATTAAAACAAAATTAAATGAAAGCACTTGCATGGTGTGTAACACTGTCAAATATTGAAAAAAAGTAGGTTAATTTAATTAATATGTAGGGATAATGACAAGTGAAAAGAAAAAAGCGTTCATATTGGAAGTGATATCAGGGAGTTCCACCAGACTGCTGTCACCTGTATCTGCCCCCAATCCTTTTTGGACCAACTGTGAACAAAACACTTGACATATCTTGATAAAATGCCAGACATAGAGGATACTACGTGACCGTGCAGAGTACGAAATTTCTCTGTGAATGTTGAAAAATATTTCACAAGTGAGCGCAGTGAATTAGTTAAATATTTTTCAACACGAGAAGAAAAATTTCGTATCTCCAAGCGGCCATGTACATGTAATATTCTATTATTTTATTATATAAACACCAATGAAATACTAAATCATTTCACGATAGGTGCGATTTTCATATGTAACCATAGCAACAGTGATTTTTCACATGTGAAAATAACATGTTATCAGCTTGTCTACAATATTAATCCTGGCAATCTTTTAATGCTGGTTTTTATTGCTCATCCTGCTGCTAGCAGAGTCTTTCTTTTAATTGCTTCCTCGATTTTGGCATTTTCAAGAATTAAGACTGCATGAATCAAGTAAGATCTTTATTGAGTATGCGCTGCATGTTGCCTGGATACACTCTCGAACCCAGGCCTAATATGCCAGATCTTGGTGCCATCTTGGTTTTTCACGGTACAGCCGGCTCAATTATAACCATCAGTTTTGTCACTAAGTCTTATTTAAAAGGATGCTTGCATTGGAAAAACTGGTTTGACAAGAGAAAACAAGATTGACCAGGCCAAAAGTTCAGGCTGCGGCGGCTTCAAAGAGTTGACGCAATTACAGGGTGTTCATTGCTGTGAAAAAATAAGGAAATGATTGCAATAATTATATGCATGTGAAGTAGTTAAATCATAATAATTAACTACCTTTGAAAGTTGATGCTGTTAAATGTGTCCATGTCAACCATCTGCCGTCTGGTTTCTCTTGTTTCAAAATCACTTTTAAATTTCACAGCCTGCTCCATTTGTTCATGGCTTGTGGTGTTGGGGAAAGACTAACAAAAAAATTGAAGAAATAAATACAGAGCCTTAAATAATATTATTTTCCTTTTTTAAAGAGGTTCAGGTCTCAGGAATGGCTCCAGAAAACGTGGAAAAATAATTGTTTTCATTTTATTGCTACCCTCTTTGCATGCTCGCATACTTGTTGGAGCCTCCAATTTGGCCATGTTCAAAAGAGAATTCATGGTTTTATTGCTGTATATTTACAGCAAACATGGCAATAAAAATGATTATTTTACTTTAGTTACATTTCGGGTTCCTTTATTTTTTCACTTGAAGCAAGTGGGTGTTTACATGTATTTGCATAAAAGTTCTTACCACAGTTTTAACAATCAGAACATCTGTAGCAATTCAATCGGTGCATTGGATATATATTATTAATTTTGAGATCTCAAAACAGTAACTAGAAAAGTAGATTACAATAATAATTTTGAGTGAAACAGGAAATGAGACTCACCCCATCAGTAACATTTCCAATACGATGGTATGTAGAATTATGAAGATCTCTTTTCTGTGGTTGATAATCTTTTATGTCATAGTCTTTAGGTTCTGCTTCCCTGGCCTGATGCCTACAGAAAATGAAGCAAAGTCAAACACTTTCGCCAGCATTTGCACCTCTAACAACAATTTAATCTAAACCAACCAACAGCTGTAGGTTTTGCAAGCTCAGAGAACTAAATCACCAGCGGTTTAGCCTTTCCCAGATTTTGGTGCCATTTGTTGTATTACCTCAAAACAATGTTCTCGTTGCGTTAATTTCAAGTTGAACCCACGCGAATCCAAAGCATCCATTTACATGTTAACCTCATGCAAGCAAATCGAACTCCGGGAATGTTTTAATACAATTCAACCCTCTACCGTACTCACCAATTCGACACGAGAGTTGGTCTGGAATAGTCCATGTGATCTGATCGTAAAAAAAGAGATCCCTTCCTCTCCACATAATCGGGAATAAAAGCTAATGGATTGGGGTGGGAAGCGGCCATAGCTGTGTCAGTGTTTTGTTTTAATACGTTTTCGTACTATTCGATAGTTTACAGGAAGCAAGGTTTACACAATTTCTATAGCAACATTCAGTCTCGCACTCATGCTGAGAGCCTGCATTTAGTTGAACAGCGGTAATTTGTAATCAATATGGCGGCCGATGGCGGTTAACCGATAGCTACAGTGTATTTGCATCGGTCCAGTTTTATACGTAAATGTACTGTCATTTTAAAAAAGTAAAATGAGTACAAACTCGCGATATTCACAGTATTTCAAAGCTGCCAAGAACTCCCTCATACGAGAACAATACGGAGATGCATTGGCGCACATGGTGTTTATTGCAAATGTCGAGCCTTCCATGAGAAAAGTCTTGGAAGAAGACTTCATCGTCGCTTTACGCCACTGGGTCGAGATTCTTGAACGCCATGGAGAGCTAGAGAAACTCATGGTTTGCCTTCAAGAAGCTCTGAAGCTGTATCCTCAAAGTGAAAACATTCTAATCAACGCAGGAGCAAGTTTACTGAAGCTAGGATTCAGTGATGAAGCAGCCTCGTGTTTTAGACGCGCACTGCAAGTCAATCCTATGAATTTAAGAGCAAAGGAAAATCTCGAAAACCTCAAAAATTTATTGGTAGAGAGATGGCATTTCAGGATGCTTAATGATAAGCAACGAAACACTGCTTACAAACAAGCCGTTTGTAGAGCCATATCGCAAGGGCATAACACTGTGTTAGATATCGGAAGTGGAACTGGTATTTTAAGCATGTTTGCAGTCCAAGGAGGTGCAGAAGAGGTCTATGCATGTGAAATGTCAAAGACCATGTATGAAATGGGTCATGATGTTTTAAAAGCTAATAAAATGGAAACACAAGTTCACACCATACATAAAAAGTCAACTGATATGAAAGTGGGTGACGATATCCCTAAAAGAGTCTCCCTTGTCGTCACTGAGACTTTAGATTGTGGACTTCTTGGTGAGGGAATCCTAACAACTATTGAACATGCTTGGACACACTTGCTTTTGCCTTCCAAGGGATCTGCATTGCAACAATCTGACTTGAATCCTGTTTCAAAAGTAATCCCAGGTGGAGCTGTCATGTTTGCTGTGGTAATCATGTGTGATGATATCAAGAATCAGTCAAGATGCAAACCATTCATGTGTGGATTGAGGATGTTTCACCAGTGCAGCATAGGTGGTGAAGTTATGGAACAAAAAACAAAAGTGGCATCATCTATAAATGTATGGGATCAATTGGAGCCATACAACACTGAATGTTTGAATAATCTCCGAGGTGGATTCACACTCCTTTCTTCTCCATTTAAAGTTGCAGAATTCAATTTTAATGATCCAAGCAGCTTATGCAGGGAGAGAGATTTGCATTTGGAGATCCAAGCAGCAAATGATGGCAGAGTTGATGCAATTGCAGCTTGGTTTGATTTGCTTTTGGATGATGAAACCACTCTCTCTACTGCACCTGATGACAATTCTCTTTGTTGGGAACAAGCAATTTTCCCCTTTCATTTGGACAGGAAAGATCATGAAGTTTCAAAGGGAGATTTGCTGTCTGTTCATGGTCATATATCTCAAGACTGCATGAGATTGACATTTGGTGGCATTTTGAGTGAAGGTAATGTTGCAAAAGAGAAAGTTCATCTAAAAGATGCTGATTCTATGGTTGAGAAAAGCACTTCTCTTGGTGATGTTACCATTATTCCATCTTCATACATGAGACGGTTGAATGATGAGGTCTTCAATGAGCTTTATGAAGATGTTATTTGCAGTGCTATCAAAGGCCTGAAACCTGAATTTTATAGTGTTGGGCATTTGAATAATGGTCTAAAGTCAGTGGAGGGCACTAATGAGTGCAATGTTCTTGATATCACATGTGGCCCTTCTCTGTTTTCTCTGTTTGCATCAAGGGGTCAGGCAGATTGCATCCTGATGTGTACTCCACATAGTGCAACATGGACTGACCACATTTTGACTGGAAATGACCTGCCCTCTGTCATTGAATATGGTCCTAAGAGACTCGAAGAAATTGCCAAAGATGGAACGGACAGAAGATGGAATGTTTTGATCAGTGACATTGTTGAACCATCGGGAACCCTTCGCCAGCAAGTCATTGAAGACGTTGTATTTGCACGGGGTTGCTTGCTGACGCCAGGCAAGTTTCAAATCCTTCCCATGGGATTCACTCTCTACTGCATGTGTATTGAATCACCTTTCTTGTTTGCAAATTGCTGTATTATTGATGAAGACAATACTTTAGGACTTGACATTGGGCGATTTGTCAATGAGTTTCAAGTTTCCACTCAAGTTGATCTTGACCTAACGAACCTTCCTTTCACAGCTCTCACTGAAAACATAACCCTTTTCAGCCTGAACTTTATGGAAGACTTTGCAGACAATCACAAAGTTCTTTCAATGCTAGAAACTCGCTGTGAGCAGAAGGTCAAAGTTGTTAAATCAGGGAAAATTCATGCTATTCCTTATTGGTTTATGATGCATGTGGACACCAAACACTCACTGTCTACATACAGTGGTGCTTACACGGAATCACACTGGAGGCAAGCTGCACTTATTTTAAAAGATGAAATGTGTGTTGAAGCTGGGCAAGAGCTGCTCATTTCGGCATCATGTGTAAACAGCAATATTTTCATTAATGTTAGTGTCATTAAATGCTAAGCTATCACATGCTATCAAACTCAGAAAACTGTAAATATCCTGAAATATTTCAGGGATGTCAATCATTGTGTTGTGAGTAAAAAGCCAGTCAGTCATGATAGCACTAGGTTGCATTCGATATTGACCGTATTTTGGAACAGGAATATATGGAATAGACATTAAAAATTCTTTTGTTTTTTACAGAGATTCACATTAAAATGGCCTAACAGCTGCTAAATGCTACATGTATTTTAAACATATCTTTAATAAATAAAATATTATCCCTGTTGCTTCAAAACTCCAGGCATTCATTGTACTGTTTTAAATCATCGCTCCACATATTCTTATTCCGGAATAGGGTCAATCAAGTGCATTCCTAGATGATAGTGGTTTTTGGTTTTGAGTTCTTGAGTCCAGGCCATTGTGATAAATGTATTGTGATTGGTTACTACATGATTAACACTTCTAAAATACTTCAAGATGTTGGCTTTCTTAGTTTTACAGCAACCATGTTGTCTGGGTTTCAACTTAAAGTACTTTCTGTGATTACAGTATGCTTTTATTGTCGAGGAAAACTGGTCCAAAATGGAAAGAAGAGATTTCTAATTGGTTCTCGGAGCGGTCCGCATTTTGCAATACGGACTGTTCTCATTTTCTGTTTCCATTTTCTCGAACATAAAAAGAAAAATGTGAGAAATGTTTGTTATTTAGTCATGTCGGAGTTCTTGTAGGAATTTTACATTTCCAGAATCGTTAACAGAAGCAGGCAAAGAGACAAGTACTGAAAAAGAATCTGAAGAAGAAAAAGAAAACAGTGGCAAGGCTGCTGAGTACTACATGTAGCTTGTTCAGTCGGTACTGGGATAATTTTGGTCTTGTTCCTTATAATTAACTTTGCAAGTTTATGGACCTCACCTTTTCTATAAACTTGACCAATATTTCACCAGTACGGACCTCATGCTAGTTCAGTAACATCTGCCATATGTATCTTTTTTTTATCACATGCACAGACAAATAGTATTATAGTGCGTTAAGTGTGAGAGAAAACCTTCAAAGCAAAATTAATTAAGAAGTTGTAGTAGACTTATAATAGTTAAGAAATTCAAATGCATTGCAGTAGTCTGGAATGGGATTTTATAGCGGAGCTCAGCGCGTGCGGAGCACCATGAGTAAGAAAATATGGTAACCCATCCGTGGTAGGAAATTTGGTTTTGGTGACTGTACAACTACCCCTCTACATATGCCAATAAGAAATTCTGTGGTGCAACCGGAGTTTTTTGCCAGGAACATCTTTGATATTGGACATCCGTCATGTTATGGTTAATTTACACCTTTTAAAGAAGGTATCTGCTGACCATCACATGTGACCATATTGCAGGCTCAAGTTTAAATCTCATTAAGGTCAGCATTTTTTGTTTTTTCCAGTTGACTGCTGACCAGGTACCCATTTTTTGATTGGATTGCAGTCTCAAGCCATGTTAACTTCTTGTAGGAATAAATAGCACGGGAGCTCCACTTTTAGGCTCGGCTAAATCTATCTATTAATATTAGTATTGGGCATTCTGTAAGGAACTCTGCTTGTCATTGCATTCAAAAAGGAGGTGGTTAATAGCCCATACTTGTCCTTAATATGAGAAATGACCAGAATGAGTAGAAACATTAATAATTGTTAAAGTTGTCTTCTTTCTTTGCGTGTAGGAACATGGTCATTAATTTTACATCAACAAAAAGAAAAAGTGAACTTGTACTTTAAAACTAACCTTTATTGGAGGATTATTTTATTTTTCCTACCAACAGATATGGAGCTTATCAATTGAACCTTTTAAATGATTTTACAATTTTGGCAAAGATATTTATCATATTGGTCTGTCTCATGGAGGTAGTATAGCCTAGTGATTTTGGTGACAGACCCTCAAGTTCTGTTGGGACCAGATCCACAGGTCCCTGAACTGGTTCTAGGTACTCTTTGTCAACCTCTCAGCTGCACTTGTGAATAGCCAGCAGGTGAGCACCCTTTTAGTTTGGATTCCTTAATTTGGTCTGTTTTTTTTTTTTTTTTTTTTCAATATTATTGTTTCAAGGGCCCTAGAAAGCCTCTGAGGTTCACGAGATGTCAAGCAAATACATATGACTTCAGTTCTGGCTTTCATGGGGTCACCAAGCACAGGAAAATGGGATTGTGTGGAGTCAAACCCTGGCTAGACTAACTCTTGGATCTACTTGTGGTCTGAAAACCCAGTGAGGAGAGACAGAGTGCTGTAATGGTATCTGTAATAGAGGGTCATAAAGGGGTAAAATGGGAGCTGGGATTGACCTGATTTTTTGGCAGGAATTTGGGAACTGGGAATGGGAGATAAAAAGTCCTTGGTGCAAATGGGATTTACATTATCAGAGGTTATCATGCGGGTATTACTTCTGCTAAAAATTCCTGATGTTATCAAATATTTCATGGCCACTGCAATGTGAGAGTGAGGACCTTCCTGATGCTAAAAGAGTTGCTTTTGAACCTTGATCAAAGCTCCCTACCTCTAATACAGCTTCACTAGCAGGAATCAACTTCCCTAAACCCACTGCAGCCAATGCAATCACTCGAAAAGAAGAAGCTCATGAAATGATGATGATGACAGTGACTTTGAAGGTGACAAAGAGGAACAAGAGATTGCACCATTCAGAATTATGCTTTCATGTGTCAGGTGATAGCAGGCCTTTTTCAGCAGACACTTGGATGAGAAATCCCATACAGCTACAAATTATACCTCGCAGTGTCTTTATTGTCTCTGCTCTCCAGTAATCTCATGTTTCACTTTGAGACGTATCATTAACTACTTCATACAACATATCAATGCTTTAATTGTATTTTTCCCCTACCATAACTCCGGTTGGGATTTTGGCAGTAGCAGGGACTGGGATTTCTAAGAAAACTTGCCATTGGGACTGGGATCTTGTCAAAATTTTGGACTGAGAAATGATATCGCCCGCCCCTCCCTCCCTTCCCCCCCTCCCTTCCCCCGCCCTTCCCTCCCTTCCCCCGCCCCTACCCCGCCCCTCCCTCCCTTCCCCCCTGCCCCTCCCTTCCTTCCCCCCTTCCTTCCCCCCTTCCTTCCCCCCTTCCCTTCATGACCCTCGTAATAGCTCTAGTCTTAAACCGTATACCCTTCCTCACATAGATCCCTAATTACCTCTCCACTTTGGGACAGCAAAGGACAGTTTCCAAACGGTGGAGCGGAGAGATCCCAGTGTTGTGGTCTGCTGCCACAAAAAAACACAGGTAGCCCAGACTCTTTAAGTAACAAAGCAGCGGTTGTACATGTGTGGCAATTTCAGGGCACATTTTTTGGTAAATTAACAAAATCAGGGGAAAATCTGATGGAAATCATTCTTAATGCCTGGGCTTCCTCTGGAAAAACGTCAATGACCTTCCGTGATATGAAGATTGAACAGGAAGTCTTGAGACTTTCATATGCAAAAGAGATCACGGAAATGATCGTGCAAATGTTCATTCGTACGAAACATTTTCGAGTTTGTAAATTTAATATTTCATACTGGGATTGCCACAACATGTAAACCCCTTTTCATTAGCCTGTTCTCTGGACATCAGAGCGGTAAATTGAAGCTCGGCTTTTCCCAGAAAAATCATCAATTATGGGTATTCCACTCATCGTCTATGCGCCAGATGTCACGTCTTTGCTTGCGTCGCTACGTCTGCAGTGCACACATGTCGCAGCTTCGTGTTCCATTCCCCACTGTGTATGGTTTTTTCATTGCCATAAAATCATTAAGAAGGCAAAAATTAGCCAAAAAATGGCTTGAAACAAACCAACCGCAACTTATTCGCATCTACGCCTTTCATGACGTCACAGTAGAATAGGGGTGTGCAAGGGGGTGTGATTCCGTTTACACTTCATATAAAAAATTATCCAAGTATAGGTCCATGGTTCATGAAACAAGGCTTTCAAAAAACCCATTCTGAAATAGCGGTTGCACTGAAAGATTTTATTTCTTTATTTTTTTTTTAATTTTTATAATTTTTTGAGGAAAACGTGAGAAAATGACTGCTGCTTTGTCATGATGCAACCTTTCCTGTGATCACGTGCAATTTTTGTTTATCAACACAGGTCAAACAGGTTGTACTGTCAGTGAACGCAATCGGTACACGTAGTACAGTTTCTAAAAGATGAGCGTTGCAAAATTTTCGCGTGTTCTCCCTTTTGCGGCCCGTTCGTCCCTTCTTTTACAAGCGAGGGCGCTCTCAGCAACTGTTTCGCCCGCGGCAATCAAGATGGTGGACTGGCAAACGAAAATTCCGGTTCCTCCTGAGTTACTTACACCTCTGTCAGTTCCCGCGAAAGTTCTCTTTGGCCCTGGCCCGTCAAATCCGAGCATGAGAATTTATAACGCTTCGGCCATGTCGCTATTGGGCCACATGCAAGCAGATTTCTACAAAGTTATGGACGAAGTAAAAGCCGGTCTCCAGTACTTGTTTCAGACCAATAACCGATACACGCTGGCAGTCACTGGAGCAGGACATGCGGCTATGGAAGCTTCGATCATGAACCTTGTGGAACGAGGAGAACGCATTTTAGTTTGTGAGAACGGGATGTGGGGAAAAAGAGCAAGAGAAATCGCCGAACGGCAAGGTATAGTAAACAGAGTATTAAAGGTTGTAAGGAAATTAGTTCTTTTGAGGGTGAAAATATTGGCACATCATGGCTACAGTATTTAGCGTTTTCCCGCCCTCTTCATCCGGCGAAGTTTTTGCTCATAATTTGTTCAGCGTTTCATTCGTTATTAGGTTTGTTGTTTAACCATTTTAGTACCGAATTTTTTCCCATTTTCTGGCAGTTAACAAGTATTTTCGTTTCCTGATTAATTTCGCATTTATTAGAATAAATTAAGGATTTCTAACTTTTTTTAATCATCATGGTATTTTAAGGGTGGATGTGGGCGAATAGCCAAAGTTCCACCGCTGTTATAGCTTAATTTAATTTTAATCATTTTTATTAATATCAGATGAAAATTTCTTTTCTGTAAGAGATTTAACTTACTACAGTACCGCATACATTTTCCTTTGTTTAAATTGTTCAAACTGACAAATTAAATAAATGTTTAAACAAGCCTACAGTGTACTCAATACAATTGTACACTACTGTTTGATCAAATGTCGTTCTGATCAGGCCGTCCGTTACTGTGGAACTTATGGTATCCACTCCTGCTTGAAGGCATATTGCAATATCTGCCGTTAATCATTTACAGTGGAACTTGGAGTATCCTACCCTGTACCCAGAGGTTTTACTTTAGCCGTGAGAGAGCCGCAAAGCAGGGAGAGGAGAAAAACCTCTGGTTACGTTGTCCTTACATCTCACTTTCATGCAGACGCAAATCAGCGTGATTGGTTCATTTGATTGCTATTACAGAGGGGACGTGTTTATATTTCTTCACGTAGGTGAAAGTATTAGATGATGATGTCTTTGCCATCATTAAAAGTCACTGTATTTTTTATTTCTCTGTGTTATAAAAATTAATGGTCTCTTTTAGGGGTTTAATTTAAAATTTCCGACTAGCATCCCTCCCCTTTTTATACAGGAGTCCCCCCCCCCCCCCTTCCCCCGGCATGATTTGCTAAGTTGCCATTGGTCCCTTTTGTAATTATCAATTTGAAGCATTTGACAGCTGGCGTCTGCATGAAAGTGAGATTCAAGTCCAGAGGTTTTTCTCTTCTTGCTCATTCGCGACTCGTCTTGACAGCTTCGTAGCTCTCTCTCAGCTCAAGAAAATACACTTGCTTGACTCAATATCTTCCAATAATAGTCACTTAGTGTGTGGAAAATGAAGGCCCACAGAAAAAATAAGTTATGGTCCCATGTAAATAGAAAATTTGCATTGTCCCCCTTGCTTTCCCAAACGCCCAGTGGTCATCTAAAAAAAATAGGCAAACCATGTGTAAACTGTATTTCCCTTTTTTTTGGACCTCACTCTCTTAATCAAGCAGTCATGTAGAACATCAAGGAAAAGGTACAGCAAACCAATTCTTTGATAATAAAATTTCTGGGCTTCGATTTTTATTAGTTTCACTATAATTAACAGGGTGAGGCAAAAAGTAATGGAGATATCTCAATATCTGTGTGTCGGCGTAAATTAACCCTTTTACTACCAAAGCTTGAAACTCTATATGAGATACTCCCTTTGCAAGACTTTCAGAACTTTTGGTAAACTACCTGGCACCTGAACCATTCCTTCTTAATAACCAATTTAGCCATGATCCTGAGGGGGTACCTCTTCTTAAAATTAAATGACTTGTGGTCTTTGGAGGGCCTGACTTAACCCTAACCCTGGCCTGACCCTAGTAATTTTTTAGGCTTAATTTTGACATAATGATATAGACTTCATAAGATTCTTAATCTACGTCTAGAGCTGATTTACCATGCCTCACAGATTGTGAAGTTAAGTAAAGCATTATGAATAGAGCTTTGTAAATTTATAAGAACCAAACTAACCCCAACCTAACCTCAAACCTTCTTCAGCCTTCATTTTATCTAAGCGTAGTAGACCTGGTTAAGGGTTAGGGTTGGGCTTGCACGCCTTGTGGCCTTGCAGATTGTGCATATATACCTTGAAAGATAAATGGCCCCTCTTTTCTTGAGTCTTAATTGTTTGTTTGAATTCCCTTTAAGTGGTCCACGGGAAGTTAAACTCACCCATTTCCCCCCACTAAAATGCTGGACATGCCCAAAGGCAAGCAAGGTTCTCATAGTAAGAATTTTAAGGATAGTGTTCCTGGAAGCACTGGTCTGTCACCATTGTTTCTGAAATAATTTCCAGTAAAGCATACATGTTTTTCATTTATTTCAAAAGGATGTGATGTTAAAGTTTTAGAAAAGAGTCCAGGTGGATATTACACTTACGAGGAAATTAAACAGGTAAGTTTCAACAATTATAATTATTGATTGACACCCAAGGTCCTGATTAATTTTAATGTTTTTCAGTGAGTGATAATTAACCCATTGACGAGTAAAATCGTGTGGTGTTAGACGGAGTAAAATATACTAACTCTGGCTCGTTTTGGCCAGTTTGGATGTCAAAGGGTTCAAAATACATGGATGATGTTATGAGAGATGCATGAGCCCCTACAGCGATGGCAACTGTGTAATCCCCTCCCTGAGAAACATTAACCCACCTCAAGCCTTCCCCAGAAATTTAACAGTCTCTTATAGATTCTGAACAGCCTAAGGATACTCTCAGTTTACTCGAGCTAGTATTTGTTTTTTTCACCAACTTTTATTTGGTTCTCTCACCTGCCTTTATAGTAATTTCACAAGCATCAATAAAATGTTTGAAAGATGCTCTGGAATGAATTCTTAGCATTCATCACTAGGCTAAATTGGTTTTTATTGGGGAATGTTAAGCCCTGTTCAGATGAAGTGCCCTTTCTGCGGAATGAGTACTTTGCACACACACTTGTAGAAAGCTTGGTGCCCAACAAATCATTTGTAATTTGCAATGTGTGTTTTCCATGTGCATTATGCATGTATTGTTGTTTGATGTTCTCAAATGTGTATAATTACATTCATTTGTATGTTTAGCATGCTGCCACCTTAATAATATATTATGATGATTATAATTGTCAGGTATGTAGATAGAAGCTGGCAGCCTGAAAAAATCGCCGGCTATTCCGAATGATTTTCTGGGTGATCAAGTAAATTGAGTTTGTGGGATTTGTTATCTACATGTACTTTATAATAATATTTGTGAAAAAAGAAAAGGTATTGCATACTCAAACTGTAATGATGGAGACTGGCAGTACAAATGTCCCATAGTTTGATTCATTATATGGATATGAAAATGTGATCCAAGATCTCGTGTGTTTGGTAAAAAGCTCATTGGCCAGCAGAATTTGTACTTTGTGTACGTGAAATAATGTACCGGTAAACCTGCAGTTCGTGTATTTCTACCGTGTCGGGCAACATACATATGAATAATAAGCTGAAATGTCAGCAAGAAAAAGGAGGAAAAGTGATTCTGAGGTACTCGGTATAAAGAAATTCTTCAACTCTGCCGGAGCTACTTTATCAAGCTCTGGCGGACCGAGTTAAAATTCAAAGAAAACGCTATTACTATGACAGAATTGGCAAGAGACACCGAGAGCATGTGTTCAAACAAATTCAACACTTTTTTCATTAAAAGGTAACAAGAAATTGCTTGAAAATATCTCGAATGGCCTTGAATTTACCTCCTAAAATTGAGGGAAATGCATAATTTACAGTATGAGACTAAAGTTTCAGGGAAGCATGCCCCAGTGCCCGCTAGCAGGCCAGCTAGCAGGCCAGAGGCGTGTCCAAATGGGCCTTCTGCCTGTTAAGTGCACATTATCATCTTTACAAAATTTTAGCTACATCTGTGATTGGTTTTTTCTATAAATTAAAGTTCAATATCTGCCACCATTATTAAACAGTTACTACAATGCAGGGAAGCATGGGAAATTGATGGAAGCATGTTCAAACAAGTTAAGACGTTCCTGTTTCTGGGAACAGTATATCAGTTAATAATATACCCTTGCAGCTTAAGTTCCTGTGCCTGGGCATTGTTCTCAATTTTTTGCACAGCCAGCCACCAACAAAAGGTTAATGTTAACACTGTCTAGTTCCCATTTCTGAGAGCTGGGCATGGGAATACCCCTAGTCTGAACTGGGCGTTATAGGTGACCTGGCAAATCCTTGACTATTGTGGAGTCAGCTATGCGTGCAGTTTAATACAATAATTTTACTGTTGTAGGGTTTAGAAGAGCACAGACCATCAGTACTTTTCATTGTTCATAGTGAGTCCTCTTCTGGAATTTGCCAACCTTTGGAAGGCCTGGGGCCTTTATGCCATGAGTGAGTTAATTAACGCAATCAAAACTGCTCAAAATCGTGTGGTCTTAAGTCCCACTCTTGAGCCATTTTTTAGAGGCTACTTTGCAATGGTTATTAATAAGTGGCTTTACGAAGTACTGGCCAGGGGTTATCTTTTGCATCAGGCAATCATCACACATCTTCATTTCTTACTAATGTTTGGCCTTCCAATGTCATTCATCATACTTTTGCTTCTTATAAGGTGTACTATGCAATCTTGCTATTGAGACAGTCCCCAGGTGTCTATTAAAAAGCTGACAGCCGAGTTGATCAATGGCTGAGCAGTCTTGAGAGCAATCAGTGGTCATGGGTTGATACGTCCCATTCAATCCCAGATATTTGTCAGGCCTCTTTGCAACTTTTCAAGTCTCTTTATTAATAGCACTGATCGTTTCATGGGATAATTAACAACTATTCACCGAAGTGGAAGTGGCAAGGTAAATATCCACTGCTAGCCACCGACACTGAGGTGAATAGTTGTTTTAGTATAATTTATACTAAAACAGTGAGATAATATGCAGCACAAAAAATTAATTTGATTGGGTGTTTTCTTCACTTGTCACGGATGCAAATCGGGATGCCATTTTTTCCCGAGTTGCTTGGAGGTAAATAGCACAGTCAGGATATTCGGAGTTTGACGAGCCAATCAGCGCCTGTTTTCAACACTATCCACCGTTTTAGTATAATTATACTACTACTAATTATTATTATAGTAATAATAATAATAATTATTATTATTATTATTATTGCTATTATTGTAATAATTATAATTAGTATAAACACACAGATGGTTATACAAAAGCGCACGCTCGCAGTGGCTCTCTATCCTGGATTATCACCCGATAATCACCTCGACGGACAAAATGGCTGCCAGTAGTCGTTTTGCCACTGTAAGTGAAGATGATTTCGCGTTGAAATTTCTTTTTTCTCAT
>NC_090888.1:62413203-62415703 GCF_036669925.1 Montipora capricornis
TAATTTGCCTTTCTAATCCACAATCTGCCCTGAAAAAATCGCGTAATTTGCATTTTTTAATCGCACCCTATCAGAAGGCCTGCTTGGAGCAGAGTAGAGAACCAACAAACTCAACCCACATGGCTTCGAATCTGGGAATCGAACCTGTGCCACATTGGTGGAAGGTGAGCCCTGCTTCTCAAGGGGACACATGGATGCTTAGAAAAAGTTTGAGTGTTCCTTTGCAGAATTCAGACCTATCACTCAGAGCTTTTGGAGACTTGTAAGAGCTTATGCCATAAGGTTCTCTATCTCTAAAAATCTTTACATATCCACATTTTCTAATGAAGATTGCACTTGCATTTCTTTTAAATCTTTCACCTCTGACAGGATATAAAACAAACTTACTTTTGACAAGCTCCTTGGTGGCTTGATATATCCCTTCCAATAAAAGCATACATGCCTACATGCATGCAATTCTCCCTGCTTGCATGCAGAAATTGACTGCATGCTTAGAAATCTCTTTGCATACATGCAGCTCTAGCTGCCTGTGTAAGATGCAGTGATTAGAACAAAATCATTATTTTGTGCCTGCAGATTTTTATTTAATTAATGATACGCAATGAATAGTGCACTGGTACGACAGCATGCAACGTTCAAGCCTGGATGTTTTTTTGGGCCTTGGTCATTAACTGCAGTGGTCTTACATTTGCTTTAATTACAAATAATTACATGTTGCCAATTCCAGTATGGCTGGCTTTCAAATATCCTCTATCATTTAAAAACTGGTCTTCAGTTAAGTTGTATCAATAGTATGATTTTTTTTTTCATCGCTCACCAATTCTTCCCCTCCCTTGTTCTCTTAATACCTCACAGTCTTTTAACTTTGCTCCAAATCCACCACCTCTCTTTTTATGTTCTCACTGAACCAACCAATTATATCAGTTATTGATTTTCTCTATTTTTTAACAGACATGACTGCTTGATAATAGTAGACACTGTGGCATCTCTGGGTGGAACTCCTTTCTTCACTGATGAATGGGAGCTGGATGTAGTGTATTCAGGTTCCCAGAAGTGTCTTGGAGCACCACCAGGTGTAGCGCCAATAACGTTTAGTCCCAGTGCTATGTAAGTGCATCTGGTTGATATCACTCAGGCCCGGGTTGCTCAAAGCATGGTTAGCGCTAACCGGCGTTAAATACCACGGAAACCTATAGGTTCTGGTACCTCTTAACCAACGGTTAGTGCTAACCAGGCTTCCAGCAACCTAGCTGAGCCCCAGACTTTTTTTGTCATAGTAGAATCTCAATTAATATTGAACTGAAGTGCTGAGAGCCTATGACTTTGAACAAGAATGTCAAGCAAGTCAGATTGGCAAAATTTAAGGAGTTTGCGGGGAGAGTCGCGCGTTAAAGGGAGTGCATCTAGAGGGGTCCAGGTCCATGCTTCCTCAGGACATTTTGGCTATTTGTGTTTCTTATCTAAATGCATTTTGGAGCAAGATCCTTTTGCTTTTCACTAACAAAATTTGGCTGATCCAAGGTTTATGTTTTGTGGCACATATTGCTCATGTTCTTCACGAAATTTGGAGAAATTTCTCAATCGCACCCGGCACCAAATTAAAGTGAAATAGCTGGAGAGTTTCTGTAGCTGCTAGCTCCTATTCAAAACCCTACATGTATATAAGGCATTAATGCATTTAAGACTATTAATTTGCAAATTTGGTGCAAAAAAGACAAAAATTACAAAGAAAAATGCATGCAATAAGTACTTTGGATTAAAGACGGGGGGCATTGACAAGTAAAATCATCTGGCCTGGCTTTTAGATAGACAGAGTGAACCTACAATCTTGGACAAAACTCTTGGGAAAAATTCTAGCTTAAGCATCATTTGGCACGCACTCACAAAATAATATTGGTCCTACTCCCCTTCCCCCCATACCAATGTTGATAATGTGATGCAAAATACTGTGCAAGCCTTTGGTCGCTTTTTAAAACAACATTGGAATAGGGGGAGGAGGGAAAGTAGGAAGAATTGACTCTTTATCACACAGTCAGACAAATTAGAGCGTCACATTTTCCCAACAAGTTTTGTCCAAGATTGTAGATGTTGTCAACTCATTCATCCCCAAAGCAGCCCCCGTTGATGAGTGAAATGTCTGGCATTAGACAAATTATAATCTATCAAGTCTCACTCAGGGGACTGAACTAGTTAATATTGTTGTCTTGCAGGGCCAAGGTTAACAGCCGCAAGACCAAGGTTCCATCTTTTTATCTTGACATTAATGAATTAGGCAACTACTGGGGCTGTGATGATGGTCCAAGAAGGTAAGATAACGTTGACCCTTGAAAAACCTGCTGCAACTTGTTATTACTCAGCCCGAAAAATCAAGTTAGCCCCAGAAATTTTTTTAGAATAGACATCTAGCATGAATGACACTGATATTTGAATAAGAACTTCTGCATCCCTAGTCTCGTGTTTCAAGAGAAAATTGTTTTTTAAGAAGCGTTTACACAAGGCT
>NC_090888.1:62420703-62468203 GCF_036669925.1 Montipora capricornis
ACTTCTGATTGGCTATGAATGTGACTCGTGGTTTCAAGCCAATCAAATATTCAAAGAAAACCGCTGTTCTACCAACCAAAAGGGGTTATGCATGTGTTTTTTCACTGTCTTTTCTTCTTTTCTTATCTTTTTTTCCTTTCTTTTTTTTGGTTTAGGCCTATCGCTTACCAACGGTAACAAGCATCAAAATCCCTGAAGGATTTCCAGACTGGAAAGCTGTGCCAGAATATCTCATGAAAAAGTATGGCCGAAAGGGAATGAAGCGTGTAATGTTTTATCGAAATGTGCATCTTCTTTCCTGTACAAAGCACTAATCCTTGTAATTAAAATACCTTTTTGCAGGTACAAGCTGGAAATTGTCGGTGGAATGGGACCAACTGTAGGATTGGTAAGTTGCTGCATACCTGAAGCCGCCCGCGTTGCGCCTCCAGCCAATAGAGAGCTTAAGCACTCGCGTTTTTGAGACCGGACGGAAACCGGAAGAGAACATTTCGCGTGCCAGGACAGTGGTGTCTCCCAGATTTTTATACGAATCATCTCTAATGCGGACAAGATACTTAGCAATGCAAATGTGTTTGTGTGAAGACAAGTTAAAAGGGAAAACATTACACTTCCGGTTGCCGTCCGCGTCTCAAAAACGCGCCTACTTAAGCTCCCTATTATCTAAACAATGACTGGAGAGCTTACGTTTTCTCGAAGAATCAAGTAGACACGACGGCAACGATATCGAAAGCCTTTCGATATCGTTGCAAACGGTTTGAAAAAGACGCCGTGCTGTTTAAATCGCTCCGCGATTTTTCCAATAGTATGGCTCAGTTATCTAGGAAATAAAGTATTACAGACGGCACGAAAACGAAGAACCACCGTCGTGTGTCATCGCTCGTTACAAACCCCCTGCATTTAACGTTGTTTCGCAGAGTACAGTGAAGAATTGTTTTTAAATGGTACCGAATGTGTAGCAAGATTGCTTTCATTTTTTCAAATCTTTTATTATTATTATTATTATTATTATTATTATTATTATTATTATTATTATTATTATTATTATTATTATTTCGTTTCTCCTAAACTTTCAGTAGTTCAAATTTTACAAAGAATATGCGGAATTTGCAATTCAATGCGATCTTCTTGACTTAAGATAGACAGTGTCTCTAATGTGTGGAAAGTCAGTTTAATGAATAGACTGCTTTCACGATCTATTATTTTATTATTATTATTATTATTATTATTATTATTATTATTATTATTATTATTATTATTATTATTAGCTATCCCCAGCAATGCTGTTTTCTGGATCACTTCCAACCTCACATTCACGTCGATTCGCTTCATGTACTCCTTAAAGTTGACTGATACGGCTCCAAGGGCCCCAATAACAACAGGCACTACAATGACTTTTCCCATGTGCCAGATAACACTTTCATTCGCTGATTATTCGACTTGCGTATACTAGAACAATTCACCTCTGCGTCGGTGAAAGGGAAAGTTTATTTATCTCCACTTCGGTGAATAATTGTTAATTAGCTGTCGCTGAATTTCATTCTTTCAGGTGTGGCGTGTTGGTTTTATGGGGCATAATTCCTACAGGGAAAACGTTGATCTTTTCTTACGTCTTTTTAAAGAAGCAATAGAGTCTGTCCACGCTGGTCGTCCCAAGGCCCAACTTTAAACTACGAAAATAGTCAGTGCTGTAAACATTTTCCAGACGAGCATTCAACATTGTCGGAGGCTTTTAGATGGCTCAGATTGTATTCATATATTTACGTATTTAATTCTTTGCAAGGGTCTCTTAGGAAATGCTGGTGGAATGCCCGAGGGCAAATGGTTGTAGCCGTTTTATTTGCAAATAATTTGTACACATGCTGTTCAAACATGGAAAAAAAAAAGGAGGAATTGGTTGTAGATATAGAACGCCATCCCGTTGTAACGAAGCCCTTCCTAGAATTGGCCACACATTTTAAGAAACGGTCCAGATAAGAACGATAGCAACAACGGCAACGAACATGTTGGAATTCAATTGGTATGCAAAAAGGTGATAACTTTTCTATTGTCTGTACTTACTTCTGATTGGCTTAAACAGCAAAAGTTAACACAACTTCATAAAAGCAGTATTATATTCATCCTTACTTTCCAACCATCTTCCATCTTTCATCTGGTCTCAGTTTAAATGAATTCCACAGAAATCGTATGTGGGGAACATGTAAAATTGTAAACGTTTCTTGGCTTTTGTTTTCAACTCTTGTGATTGGTCAAAATCTTTTAACACAAAAAAACACCCTTTCAAAGTGGGCTGTAAATGAATTTTATTGCGTTAACGGCTTTCCTGTAGGTTTATGCATTCTCTGTGTAAAAATGATAACATTCCTATGTGGGGAAAGCCCCGTTGCCGCATAACAAAGGAAATTGCTATCCACCTTACACGGATCATTACTTAAACTAGATCTCTGAAGTACTTAGATGACACCTAGCTAGACAAGTTATGGCTAGTATAGTTCGCTGAAATATTACGAAGACCACAGTAGTGTAACATTTTCTTGTGCTTGATTTCCTTTTAATTTTGCCGTAGCAATGCTTACATAAATGAGACTTGAAAGTCTCTTACAAGGTGGGACACTTCACCCTTCGCTGTAATGCGTGGTACCTCGTATGGGTTTTAACGAACTGTGTGGTTTAGAAAAAAGACCAGTTGGAGGTACTTGTGCATTATGTTGCCTAACTTTAACCTATAGGTGCCCGACGCTCGGTCCCTATTTTGTGGAAGGATCTACACTCAACTGATCATTTTGAAATCTTCGAATCTCATATTTCACAAGAGTTGGGTATAGTTTGAACATTTGAATAAGTTTTTCCCAAACCCGGGTTGGTGGTTAATGAGTGTTTATAAAAAAAGGCTAACGTTTACAAAAGCGGTTAGAATTCTCATATCCTGAAAAAATGCCGAGATATAGCAGATTGTTTGTAACATTCCTCGAATTATAACAATTCGCATTTCACTCGGTTTTTCAGATTTGTTGTCAATGTTTTCGGGATGTTCTCAATGTTTTCTTGCGTAATTTGTCTCTGGGTTGAACCCGGGCATCTGCAGCGTGGGCAATAAATTACATGTGAGATTAAAATATGCATTTGCACAGACAGAAGTGTAGCATAATTGTATATAAATTGCAGCTCAACTTAGTGTTTTACAATTGCAATGCAGTTCATAGTGGGGCACAAATACTAGTGGTATTTAATCCATCTTATTTCACTCCACTTGGTCAATGGCTAAATGCTATTCGGTCGCAAATAAAGGTTGTCATGAACGGCCATGCTTTGTGTTTTGGCATTGTCTGCCGTCGTTTTATTTCTATTTCTCGCTTGTGCTTGACAAGATTTTCTTTTTTCTGTCGAGTATCGTTTTATACAACACATCTTTAAGTTACCCTTAAGTCTTCTCCATATTTGGTCCTGTTATCCTCGCCATTGCGGCATTAATAAAAAAGGAAGCAGTATACGCAAACCTCATTAACATTTCTCCTGTAACTTTTTTCCCCTAAAGTCTTTTCAGTGAAATGGCATATTTCACTCTTACGACTATTCCTTCTTCACCCGACATGTGCAAAGTACATGTCATCCGAACAAGTGGCATGCCCCATTTTGATTTTGAAAATCATTTTTGACAGTTTCATCCTCTTTATAGGGGCGGCGCCGGGAATTTTCCTTGGTGGGGCATAACTAGAGTTAGTATAATTTTCAGAGGTGAATATTTAACAACAAAACACTGAGCCTGAGGCGAATAATTGTTTTAGTATAAATACACAGGTGATTATTTCGAAATAGAGAAAAAAAAAAACACATTTCAACGCGAAATCATCTTCACTTACATTGGCAAAACCACTACTGGCAGCCATTTTGTCCGTCGAGGTGATTAACGGGTGATAATCCGAGAGAGCGAGCCAATGAGAGCGCACGATTTGTATAATCACCTGTGTATTTATACTAAAAGAATGCTAAGCCAATCAAGCACTTTTCGTGCCTTTTTATCTTGTTTTAGCCCGTTGTTTTTAACTTTCTTGATATTCACCGCTGAAAATTACACAAACAATTATTCGCCTCAGGCTCGGTAAATATTCACCAATATTCACTTCGCCTTCGGCGAATAATTGTTAATTTCTATTCAACACATTGTGACAATGTCCAAATATGGTCATAGCGCGCTCAATATTCGTCTTGCGTACTCAACGTATATCCTGCGATATACGTAATTTTGTGTGCCGCGGAGAAAAATGGTAGTTTTACCAGCTTTTTTTTTTTCAATAAACGTAGAAAATTGTGCTTTGTCATCAGTGTGTTGAATAATAAAACAATTATCCTGCTCAATCTTGCGGAATATCGCCTGATTTTAGCCAGCTCGGCCTACGGCATCGTCGGCTAAGTATTAGGCGATATTCCGCGCGATTTCACAATATTTTGTTTAATATGTGTAATATTAGCGCGACACCGCCAATAAATTAAAGCCTCAGTTACACTAGCAAGTTTTCCTTGACAAGCCCACTTGTCAAAGAAAACTTGCCGACTCTACGCACTAGCAACTTCTCCTTGAAAAGTTTTTCCTTGACAAGTTTTCCTTGGTAGTGTAAATGAAAAATATGACAAATTTTCCTTCGATAAGTATACTTGACAAGTAATTTACACTAGCAATTTTCGTCCTTGACAAGTGTCCTTGTTCAAAAACTAGCATGCCAGTTTTTGAACAAGGACACTTGTCAAAGAAAAAATTGTCATATTTTTACATTTACACTGTCAACGAAAACTTGTCGAGGAAAACTTGCTAGTGTTAATGAGGCTTAACGAGTTCCGAAGGCACGAGAAGGTAGGGGTTCCGATGGCATGCTCCTCCTGCGAAATTTTGAAAATTTAAGTACTCAAGGATGCAATCTGGCGCAATCTGAACGCTAAAATTTGGCAAACACCAGCATTTCATCATGTTCAACGAAAAAGTAAGAAAACCTTAATTGGCCTTTTCCACCTTAGCAAAAAAAAACTTATCAAACTTCAATACTTTCGTAGAAATTATCAGTTGTCAGTTTGTTTTAGTGTTCAATACACGGTTTGAGAAAGCTAGCTTTAATAGGCCATTTCCGAGTTCATGTCAGCGAGTGTGAGTGCGAAGTTTTTGTTGTGAAGATTAGGCTTCATTCATATGTAAAGTAGAACTAATGCCATCGCAAAAAGTTCCCACTTAGACTCGCTTTGAAGAGGAAGCAGACAGTTTGCCTGTCATTTAATGTTGAAACAAACTTATTTCCAATATCTGCCATGTTTAATAGCCCTTATGCTTGATGACGTCCGGACTAGCTAATTTCACCAACAAACCTCGAATTCGAAAATCAAAACTTGTCAATTTTAGCATGAGCTAAATCCCACTGAAAGGCGCAAACTTGTAAAGAAAATCCATGTGGGAACAGTATTGCATGTCCAGATGATGTGAATAATTCTGTGCAAACGAATTTTGAGCATATGACGTCATCATGCATAAGACCTATTTGTCAATGATTTTTTTGTGAACGTGGAGAATCTTGCAGTGATTTTAAAATCTTTCTTGCGACATAGTTGTTCGAAGATATGTTATGAGCCCTCTAAGAGCAGAGGCCAAGCGCTCACTCACAGCATTCGTAGCAGGTACAACAAGAAGTAAATTCACAAGGTTATAAACTACGAGAAATAATCAACAGCTTCATTGGGGAGTTTCTCACATATGCCACTACATCGTGCAATCCAAGGTTTGTCTCAGTACCAAGCTGCGCTCTGTGCGTTTGTAGTACAAAACACAGGTCTCAGGTGACAGGTCCCTGTTTTACCCATACAGAAAAAACCTAAACATTCATTAAAGCTAACCCTAGGCCTAATTAGACCTAAACAAGAGTTTTTAGGCCTAAGGTTAGATTTAACGAATGTTTAGGTTTGTTTCTGTATTGCTAAAACAGACACCTGTGACTTGAGACCTGAGACCTGTGTTTTGTAACTGTCCGTGTGGCAGCAGCAAATTGCGTGCCAACTCGTCTCCATTCGCCCTTGTCGCACGGCGGCCATATTGTCCAGGGAGACCAAAAATGCTTTGTTTTACCACGCCAAGCCTCACCCCCATGGTTTCCACTGCGAGGCTTGGCGTGGTAAAACAAAGCTTTTTTGGTCTCCCGGGACAATATGGCCGCCGTGTGACAAGGGCGAATAAAATCACAGACAGAATCAAGATCCTTGGAAAAATCATTCCCGTTACTAAACTGCGTTCACCAAAAGTGACTCTAAACGGGAATACAATTTGTATCCTGGTTGAATGAATCTGTCGAGTATTAAATTAATTACGAGGAGTAGCGCTTCAAAATAAGTAGACCAGAAGTAGGTAGTCTTCGGCAGTTTCTGGATGGTCTCCTGGGGTTTTGCCATCATCAAGACGAGCTGCCCAGCCCTGAGTTGTTCCAAAGTTGAAAGTTGGTGAGGCAAATTCCCCACTTGCCACACCTGTAGCGCCAATTTTGTGCTTATCGGTCTTTATTGCCTCCGGTAACTCACAGCTCCATGCACTCTTCTCGAGCGGCGTATGCGTTCTTAACACCTTGCACTATCACTAGCAAGGCCCGTAGTGTACAAGTCCTATTCGAGAAGACTAATGTTGAACAATTTTTAGATGTAATTCAGTTTTAACCCTTTGAATTATAAGTGCTTGCTAGTTCTTTGTACTTTTTTGGTGATAAACGGAAGCAGCAATTGGCTTCACCGTCTAAGAAGTCCTCATTGAAACTTGGGTTTATGATGATACTGCTTCTGAATTTTACCTCCACCTTCCTGGTTATAACTTGTGCCTAAAGAATCGCAAGTCCGGCGTCCATGGGGGCTTGGGTCTCTACATCAATACTGACTGTTAAGTTCAAGGCCCTGACCGCTTTATATCATCTTGAGCTGGAGGTGCTATGGGTTCATCTCAGACCTACGCGACTACCGACATTTAAGCCATCGAAATCTTACGCGAAATTGACAAGGGCGGTTTGGAGATGTGAGTAGAAGTGGGATCTGTCTCATATGGTTTAGGGGCCGACAGTTGTCTCCCTCAATGTCGTACCGCTAGGAAGGTCGGTATCCTAAAGCAGCCAAGGGCCAACTGCGTCCAAAAGCGATCGCACGAGCCGAAAACCCGGGATGACTCTTTTGGTACGACGATCCAGCGCCATGTCTTGAGGTACCGCGTCTCTCTCTTTTGTTCAAACATTCCGTCAGCGCATGCGTAAATGGTCGTACTCTCCGATATGCAGCATACTAACAAAAAGATGTTTTTTTACAATGAATTTTACATTTCAGTTGAACGTAACGTAAGAACCCTGCGTGTCTGGCCTTCTCGAGACAGAGGTGAGAGATCGTTTCATGCGGACTGGGACGCCTAAAATATTTGTTGCAAGGCATGCGTGGCAGTTCATGTATATTAATGTAATAAGAGAATACTGAGATTTATATTTGTAGATTACTATAGTCAAACTCTACATCTCTTTGCAATAATCGCATTCAAGATTTACTCTTTTTATTGTATAAAAGTCTGCTTTTTTTACGATGCGTAGTACCTCTTGCAGGTCTTAACGATATTTGCGGATGTAGAAAAAAAGATCAGTTACAGGTTCTTGTGCATTAGGTTGCCTAACTTTAACCAACAGGACCGATGCCATCCCTATTTTGTGGAAGGGTCTACACTCATAACTGATTAATAATCAACGAAAGTTTCGAGTCTCGTATGTTATCAAGAATTGGGAATAGTAGAGCATGTATTTGACAAGCACGGGTTTAATGGTTAATAATAGTTTACAAAGGCTAACGTTTACAATTTTAAAGGCGATTAAATCTCTCATATCCTGAGCAAATGCCGAAATATAGCAGATTGTTTGTAACTTTCCTCGGATTATGACAATTAGCTTTTCACTCGGTTATCAGATTTGGCGTTTATGTTTTCGGGAAGCTTTCTTGCGTAATTTGTCTCTCTGAAGTTGAACTCCGACATCTGCAGCGTGCATGGGCAATAAATTGCATGCGAATTAAAATATGCATTTACGCAGACAGAAGTGTAGCATAGTTGTACATAAATTGTAGTTCAACTTACGGCACAACTGATACAAGTGGTATTTACCCTATTTACTCCACTGGGTCGATGGCTAAATGCTGTTGGGTCGTAAATAAAGGTTGTCATGGCTTAGCATTGTCTGCCGTCGCTTTATTTCAATTTCTCACTTGTATTTGATTGCAACCATTCAATGTAACTTTGGGAATAAGAGGCAAATATTAAAAGTTCAATACGATCCTACTTTAGCATACCTCGTTCCCAGTGTCCTCGGTAAAGAGTCTATCTCTGTGTGGTAATCTAACAAGACTTCTATCCTCTTTGGTATCGTTTTCTACTACAATTTCTTTAGGTCTTTGCGGATGAGGGGCCCTTTTCTCGGAAGTCCCGATAACTTTTCGGGTCCGGAAAGCCATTTATGAGACTACCTTCCACTTGCTTTCATAAGCTGGTCCTTAAGCATGTTGCCAAGTTTGTGGACTTAAATCTCTCCGTTCTTAATTATGACACCCGGAGAAGGCCTGAAAAGTTTCGGAACTTTCGAGAAAATGGCCCCTGGTTATCCCAAGTCGTCTCCATCAATGGTTCTGTTTATCCTTGCCACTGTGGCATTTGAGAAAAAAAACAATACGTAATTCTCATAAACATTTCTCCTGTTATTTTTCCCCTGAAGTATTTTTAAGTGTACTGATATATTTCACTTTACGATAACCACCACGTCATCTGACATTTGCAAAAATATAGGTCATCTAAACGAGCGATCTGCCCAAGTTTCCCCTTCTTCTGTGTTTGTTGCCTCCCGGAACTCACATCTCCACTCTTCTCGAACAGTGTGTGCGTTCTGAACGCCTTGTACTGTTACCAGCAAGGGTTGTAAGATGGTGCCCGTAGTGCACACGTCATATCCGAGAAGACTGAGTAATGTCGATCCGTTTTTAGAAGTAAGTTCAGCTTTTTAAAGACCCTCGATCTCTCACACTAAATATAAACTAAGGACCAAATACAAAAGTGGCAGCTAATATTATATTGAATGAAAGATGTATATATTTGAAGTGTGGGTTAGGGGTGCAGGGATGGCGCCGTGGTGAGAGCACTCGCCTCCCACCAATGTGGCCCCGGCTAGATTCCCAGACTCGGCGTCATATGTGGGTTGAGTTTGTTGGTTCTCTACTCGGCACTGAGAGGTTTTCTCCGGGTACTCAGGTTTGCCCTCTCCTCAAAAACCGACATTTGACTTGATTTACTTTCATTGTGGATTTCAGTTTACAGTGTACCCAATTAGCGCTCCAGCGCTAGAACGACTAGACACTTAAATAAAGTTCCTTTCCTTTCCTTTCCTTTTAAAGACGAAAGTGAGAATTGATCCACGCACTTACCTGGACAAGTTAAGCAATTGTCACTCGGAAACAACGGAAAGATTTTTTCGGTGTTTCTTAGAGACAATTGGTGTAATTGTCCTGAAAAATGCGAGGATCATTTTTGTATTATTCTTTTACTTTTTAGCTTAGATTAGCCTCATAAGCTTATTTTACAGCTGAACTTGTCAACTTTTAGACCTGGAAAAGAGACTAGTAAGTCTGAATTATAATCGAGCCTCGGTCAGAAGCCCCGATCTCTTCAAACTTTTGAGTTGTTTTACCTCTAGCGCAATTCTTGCCATTCTGTTTGTAGCAGATGCCAGGGGGCCGTTTCTCGAAAGCCCCGAAACTCTACGGGCCATTTTCGGGTGTCACAATTCCCTTTGTATCTCAAGAACGGAGAGGATTTAATTTGTCAAACTTCACAGTTATTTTTCTTTTTGGTACCTTGAAAACGTGTTAAAAGATCTACAGATCGGCTTTCCAAGCCAAGCGGTTGGCAATTTCACAGATGGCTTTTCGGGCCGGAAACGTTTTCTGAACTTTCGACAAACGGGCCCCTGGGTTATCAAGCTTTTCATAAAGTGAAGCAAATTCATTTGCTTTCGAAGTGGTATCTTTGCCAGCAGAGGTGTTTCTTTGTGCCAGCCGCGCCAGCGCCTCTAGCTGGCGGATACCTTGGATAACTTGGTCCAGTATCGCTTAGTATACTTGAGCGATTCCAATGACCAGTTAATTTTTATCGATTGACGAGCTTTGCTTTTGTCGTCTTTCATTTCCGGGATTTTACCCAGTCTTAGCCTTTTGTCGTTGGATTCATTGCTTTCCCTGAGGTGTCGATGTAGCCGTATCTTGT
Organism: Montipora capricornis; assembly: GCF_036669925.1. NCBI lineage: Eukaryota > Metazoa > Cnidaria > Anthozoa > Scleractinia > Acroporidae > Montipora > Montipora capricornis. The sequence continues at coordinate 62,430,995 of NC_090888.1, forward strand.
GTTGAGAATTCAAGCTTAGAGAACGTAACACCGGTATGTTTAATGCAGGAAACAGATAACGTGTGGCACTACCAAATACAGACCCAATTTGCGATAATGGACAGCGTGTTTGAACATGAGGAATAAAGTTCATCGCCTTGTCTTAGACACAAACCACACTTGCATCTTCACCGTGGCCACAGTCGTGAATTCCCCAACCGTTGTGTGCACATTGAAACAATGAAGACTCTCTTCCATTACAACTGACATCATCCATCCAGATCTTACCAGTCCCTTGGCCGTACCTTGCGCAACAAGGAGCAGAGGATGCACGAGAGAATCCCAACTCGCGACAAACCACGTTGGCATCATTGAGGTCCCAGACGTCATCACAAACTGTTCCCCAGGCTCCACCATAAAAGACTTCAACACGGCCGCTAGAAGCTCCGCCATTTGCTAAGCGAACTGTCCAAAGAAATAGGAAAAACCTGTTAGAGCCTTGTTAAGGAAGGAGGCGATGAATGAAGAAGCTATGGGCAGTTATGTGTTGGCTGGGACAGATATGCGCAACACTGCAACTAACGCTATATATGCAGAAAGGTGAAGTACATAGTCAAACTTTATTAATCCCTCGTTAAGTACTGACAAAATCTGTGGTGCCCGCGTAACCAACCGACATGTTGGTTACTGAAACCATGAAAGCATGTGCATAAAAACACCTACTGATTGTTGTCCGTCGTTCTGTATCATGCTAAAGTTTCATTGGTGGCAAACCAGTCGTTGTCAGTGACTGAATGGTGTGATGCACCAGTAACTAATGCTTAGTCTCAAAACACGAAAAGGATGACAATTTTCCAGTAGTTTAGAAGCCCATCCATGCTGAATGAGCAACGGTAAGGCGGCAGTAAATGTATTTCCGTGAGAATAATCCTTGTGCTAATTTTCCTCGCTAACCTCGTTATACAGCTAAAATCACCCTCAGTGTTTCACATGTCAGCAAGGCTAGTAAGTGTAATTAACACGAAATGATAAGTGCAAAAGAATAATTTCAGTACTGGGGACCACTATTGCATAGTTGATGTAACTGGATACAACTCTTGTCTTGCTTGATGAATGAGCTGATTCAGGAGCTTTTCTTTCCATGTATTTTTGTGATGCAAGTTCGTCATAATGAATACATCACTGCCATTTTCTCAAAAAAACAAAAATATTTCTTAATAGTGAAACTGGCTCAAGACTATTCCTTTCTTTTGTTCATGGTTGTCAACAAACTCTGTTTAAATGGCATCACTTCACCAACAATTACTTCATTGAATAATAACCGAAATCTAACTCACCTTTGAAAGTTTTCACGGAAGTTATTGTCTCAGCGGTAAAAAACCCTGCACTCTCAGCAACACAAATGTAATTTCCTGAATCCTCCTCTCTAAAATCACTGATAACTAAGGCGCCATTGATCTGCTGACTTCGCCCAACTGGCATTTGAGAACCTTGTCGCTTCCAGGTAATGACTGGTGGTGGATGCCCAGCAGCGCTGCAGTTTAAAGTAATGTTGCCCCCGATCCCACGAGCAATCTTCGAAGGCGGCTTAAAAGTGAACCGAGGAAGGGATACCACAACCAATAGAGTTCGTTTAGCAGCTTTCCCCAACGTGTTCTTCGCGTTGCAGAATTAGTCATCTGAATCACATCTTCTTACGTCAAAAAGTGTTAGGACGCTTCTGTTACTCTCCACCCTCCCATGCGGCAGCTGACCAAACGACTTACTCCAGGTGACAACCGCCGCTGGCTGACCTGTCACATGACAAGTTGGAAGCGTTACATTACTTCCTTCAAGGGCGTAAAGAGGCCCCGGTTGAAGCGAAATAATAGGACGGGCTGTGGGAAAGTAAAAAAAAAACAATAATGGATTCCCTTAAATTAATTTATAAATTCCAGAAATTAAAACTCGTAAACAACAGTTGCATAAACTTCGTCCAAGGAACTTACAGTGAAACAAAGTTCGCTACCAGTCATAACGCTCTTTAAAACCACAATTTTTGGTTTCCGGAATCTAACGAATAGAATAGCAGCCGGGCCGTCGGTCATCATGTTAAAGAATCTGACCCACCAAGTTAACATTGCGCGCCTTTGTTGATGTTGTTGTTATCCGGGAATTTGGAGCGTCTACTGCCATAAATGGGCAAGTATCGCTAGAGAAAAAATCGAACAAAACTTTGTCAGGGAAATAACAAATGTTTCCAAGATCGTCGGGGGGAGAATATTCTGTGAAATTAAATGGATTTTGATCAGAAAAACTGCAGGCTACCTTGCTATTTCGCGCGCTTTTCTATGAAGCATGAAGATGCGTTTGTACTAAATTCAAGAGGAAAAGGGAGTTTACACGCGTAGTACCTGGTTGTTTGAACTTTTAACTGAATCTTTTTAAGCAAGCAACCTATATTTATTTGATATCCAAGCAGTTGGCGATGGAAACAAAAAAGGCGAGATAGTTTAATTCGCTTTTTGCACGGTCTTCGTAAATGATGCGAGCGGTACCGAAAGAACTAAATAAAAACATTTGTCAGCAAGCGCACTGCAATACACGGTTGTAGTAGTATTGGATGCAATGCTCGTATTCTACGTTCGTAAAATTTCTTCTTTTTCAAGTTTACCAAGTTTTCAAACGGGTATTGAATCCAACAACAATTTCTTCTTCGTGTAAATTAAAGATAAGCTGATCCCTCTGACCTCCTCTACAGTTACTTTTCCAGACCAAAAATCTAAATGTCGTACAAAAGCTTCCTTTCACAAAACGCAGTTTTGTTATCAGTGACAAAACGAAATGAACAACGAAGGCTTTTTACTGATTGGGATAGAGATGAGTATTCTATTCTGATGTTCCCGAAGACTTGCTTTGCCTCTGTGTTCATGTGCCGGCAGCCTCCGACAGCGGAAGAAACGCATATAATATTTGAACAGAATTTATATCGATCCGACGGCGAGTTCGCTGTTTGTGATTCCTTGCAATGTATATGTAGTCCGAGAAGTTATTTCTTCATTTTGCAGAAATGTTAATGCACTGATTCTGATTGTTCCAGCCGTTAAACGCCCCCTGGTCCTCGAGAAATTCCCAATTGCGGTAATCTTCGCTGCAATTCCAAGAGAAGATGGCTCAACAACGATTCCGTTTACACTCCATAACATGTTGCGAAGAGAGAGTCATACATAAATAAAAATAGAAACTAACTTCTAATAAACGTAGCTTGTTTTCCCGTGGAAAACAAAATTATATATCCCATTTGATACCCGATGGAAACAGATTACTTCAAACAGTCACAGAATTCCGAGTTTCGGACACGCTGAAATAATGTGGGCGCGCAATGTTAAGTGGGTGGGTTAGATTCTTTAATCACTTTATCAGTTACCTTCTTATCTCACTTTGCCACGATGAATGAGAACAACCTTTTCACCACATTAACTTCTTTTTTCAGTCGATTATTAGCAAAGGAAACTAAATTAGTCTGACAACTTTAGATATGAATACTTACAAGTAACTATCAGTTGGACTTCTGCCGAAGCTTTTCCCAAAATGTTCGTCGCTGAGCATCGATAAAAACCGGCGTCACTTGCTTTCAAATTCGATAAACGCAACATTGCTTCTGATACCGCTGACTGGCTCACCTCTGTCTGATCGATCACTCTACTCCATACCACTGCAGGCTCGGGATTTCCTGTGACTGAGCATTGAAAGGAGGCTGATTCGCTTTCGTTTACTGTCATCTTTGCAGGAGAAACAACAACTGTCGGAGCTGAAATAGATTCACCACGCTCTCCTTTAACTCCGGGTAGACCTGGTCGACCAATGTCTCCTTTGATTCCTTTAGGTCCAAGATCTCCTTGAGATCCTTTAAGTCCCATCATGCCTTGCTTCCCGTTCTTGCCCGGTGATCCCATAATCCCTCGATCTCCCTTCTTCCCGTTCTTTCCTTTCTGCCCTCTTCGTCCTCGGGCTCCTGTCTCTCCCATCGGTCCAGGTGGACCGGGAGGGCCTGGAGGCCCTGACGGGCACATGGCACCCTTCCATTGACAGAGTTGTGGTTTCATATCGGATAAAAATTGCCTCATTTTCAGTATCGTTTCTGCGTCGATGTCTGGTTTCGTAGCATTCTGGACTGGATTAGCATTTCGCCTCTTTCGATGTACCTTATATGAGCCTGTTTTTTTTAAAAAAAGGCAAATAAAAAGAAGCGACTCAGTTTTCAGTGCACTTCCTACCTTGTCTACCTTGCTAACAATCTTGTTAAGCTGCATCTCCCTGAGTCATGAGACCCATCATATGTGGATGCGATCCGAACCAAAGGCAGAGATGTTTTAATAGAACTCGCTTGGCCAATAAATCACAGAGTTAATGGGAATGGGAAAACGAGAAATGACAACTTCAAATCGCGCTTGGAAACGTTTTGTGTGGTTAAGGTCACTTCTTCACTTGATCACTTAATAGAGTGGTAAAGTGATGACGTCACAAAAACTAAATTTATGAAATTATGGGATTTACTGAGATATTCTGAAAGTACATGATGAAGAATGGCCGCTTGCCAAAAATCAGCATATTGTTGCAATATGGGGGTAAGATATTAATGTGAAATGTGAGGCTTTGGCCTTTTTGGCAAACGAAATCATACAGGCCATGTTGCCTGACAGACACGTTAGCATGGAGACCAGACCTATGATGAGGTTTTCTCCCATCAATTTAAATGGCGCAACCCGCACATAGGGTCACCCACACAAAAGTCAAACAAAAGCCAGACATTACTTTAGATTTCATTCTTACAATACGTAAATAATATTTCTTGTTTTCTTTAAATGCTACGCGAACTGTCATCGGACCCCCTCTTCTTATATAACCATCCTCAAATAAGAGACAAGCAAAGATTATCTCTTATGTAACAAAGTTCAATTCAGCGTTCATTGAAAAAGGTATCAAGTATGATATGCACTAAGGTATTTAAAACATCAAAAAGATGCCAGACCGCTAATCACTGTACCAAAGCACTGAACAAACCTAAAATTCACTCAGTTTGGATTAAACTACATTGAGTATCGGGTTTGACGCAAGTTGTAAACCGAGCTTTTTTACCATTCTGTTTGCCCGATTTATTATTTTTTGGAAAGGTCCACAATACAATCGTCTCCGGTGCTAATTCCACAATGCTGACCAACATCTAGTGCCTTGGCTTTGAAAATTCACTGCGCTAAGAAACAATTTACCTGGAGAATTCTTTGTTGGCCGTGAGAGGGTGGATCCTTCTGTCGACGAATGAAGCTCAGCAGCCTTCTCGAGAACATTTATTCTCTTCATGTGCTTGCTTAACTCAAATTCAACCCGTAGAAACCCGGCACAATATAACGCAATTGACAGCAGAGAAATAACAGAAGCGAAAGATGGGAAACTCTGCTTCTGTGAAGTCATTTTTACGGTCGGTAGAAAGGATTGTTCAACACAGCATTGCTCGCTTCAGCTGGAAATGTGATACTGGGCAGATGTTAAATTTGTCTTGGCCTGTGTATGTGATATCCTGTCTATGAAACGGAGGGCCATAGGTGAGCTCTCCCACGCCCATAATAATCCAAATATATCTCTTCAGTTTGTCGCATGTTGAACAGTAAAACATTCTTTGTTGGATTCAAAACAGGATTGCTAGATTTCCTTGAGCATTCATTTAAAAACCTTTTACGAAGTACTACCATGCCAAACAGTTCGCACTGTTCACATGCTGGACAGTAACATACTTTGTCGGAGACAAAATGTACAAAAGAGGAGGATTACATTTCGAATTCGTTGAGCATTCATTTAAACACCCTTTTGTATGAAGACAACATGACAAACAGTTCACATTGCACAAGGTTGATAAACAGGCAGTTTGTTGCTACTCTGGCTGGGAGAAAGAGACCAATTCGGCTAACTCAATGTTGTACCCAATTCAAATCCTCTGGGAATAAAACGTTTTGTTCCAAGAATTTCCATATCATTTAAATGTAAATGTTTCATTGTCATGCAAATTCAACACGCAAAGAATCTTAACCCCGAGAGATTTAAATTGGGTACAACATAGAGTTAGCCGAATTGGTCTATTGAATCCGCGTCTTTGAATTGTACGTAACTTTTTAACTTAAGCTGTGTTTAAATTTTTTATAACTAGAGTAGCAACGAACTATGTCTGATGACAAACGCAGTTGGAATAGTGTACTTAAATGCAATTGATGCCCTGGAGATATCATGCCTTGCTGTTCACGTGCGTTTTAGGTCAAAGGGTTGGTTTTGCAATGTTTTTTCAGTTTAGGTTGGTATTTTTCCAGAGTATTTTTTTTTTAAGTAAATTAATTTTATTCTTAGGTCGCCTGAAAAAACAATTGAAGAGAAAACTGACACTGGGTGTAAGGTTCTCTTCGTGCAGGGCAAAGCCGGCTATGTCTTTTGAAATCTGATAGCCCTCACTTTGTTAATTGAAGCTGATTTTTAGAGGCACTAAGACTCATCGTGTGTCGAGACTTGCAAATGAAAATCGAAACTGTTAAGAATTACATGACAAACTGGCGACGCCTGAAAAAGCTATGACGAATAAGTTGTAACTTGCAAAAAAAAAAATCGTTAGCTCATGTCTCTGGATACACTTCTAACCCTTGAAGAAGAAAATTGCCATGGTTTTCACTTTTCAGATTTATTTGATAGTGACTCTTCCGGAGCATGGTTTGGAGGAGATCGAGGCAAAATCGGATTACGGTATCGAATCACTGTTAAAATAAATATGTACTTTGTAACACAAGTACTTACAGTGCTTTAATCAGAGTGTGGATTATTTTCAACAAGCAAAGGCGCGTCCTGTTAGAAAATGCTTCGATCGGCTTACAATTCACGTGGATGCACATTTATTGACCCAGAGGATCAGCACCAAACCGGAACAACCACTCGTTCAACATGATCCCGCACTCTCCCGTACCACTCTCGTACCAGGAGTCTTCGGAATCTTTGGTCAGCGAGTGGTCTCTTTAGTTAGTAACCATAGTGTTAGCGAGGACTTCCGGTGCTTGCGCTGAAGACGTTTAGCGAAGGTTTTGCGCGTCCCGCAAAATCCTTTTTACATTTTCCTATATTTCTTTGTTGTTCTTCTTTTTTTTTTATTTTTTATTTCTAACAACAAACATTAGCTACACAATAAATCAAAACAGGATAAAAAGAAAAAACAAGAAAGGAACAAAAAAATGAAAAGGAAAGGAACACTAAAATATAGTGTTAGCGAGGACTTCCGGTGCTTGCACTGAAGACGTTTAGGCGAAGGCTTTGTGCGTCCGGCAAAATCCTTTCTACATTTTCCTATATTTCTTTGTTGTTGTTCTTTTTTTTTTTTTAATTTATTTCTAACAACAAACATTAGCTACACAATAAATCAAAACAGGATAAAAAGAAAAAACAGGAAAGGAACTAACAAATGAAAAGGAAAGGAACACTTAAATATAGTAATAAAAGCAAGGTGCCACACGCTAACACCAACCCGGTGTGGCCAACACATCTCGCATGCGCACAACCATTTCACCCGGTCAATTAGCAGCCATGGACAGCTGTTTCGGCCTTTTGGGCCTCATCAGCATGGCGTAGCTAACATACCAGGCGGGTATGTTTAGCGTGTGTCACCTTGCTTTTATTGCTGTTAAATATAGTGTTAGCGAGGACTTCCGGTGCTTGGGCTGAAGAGGTTTCAATAGCGAAGGCTTTGCGCGTCCCGCAAAATCCTTTTTACATTTTCCTATATTTCTTTGTTGTTCTTTTTTTAAAAATTATTTCTAACAACAAACATTAGCTACAAATTAAATCAAAACTGAGGATAAAAAGGAAAAACAGGAAAGGAACAAACTTGAAAGATAAAAAGGAAAGGAAAACTTAAATACACGAAATCACGAAATAAATAAAAAAGCAGACAAACGGCTAACAGCGCGGGGAGGGGAGGGCAAAAAGATTTCTGATCTTATTTTAATACAATTAAAAAGTAACAGTCTGTAAGATTTGTAAGGAGCATAGTATGACGTTATGAGTATTTTTTCGGTGTTAATTTACAAATTTTCAACTTTGTATTTATAATTGATTCTAGTAATAAATTCGGTTAGTACAAGTCAGCTGTTGTTTAGTTTACTTACATGCACATAGAATTTCATGAAAAGGAGGGTGTAATTGAATTTTCTCACTGGCTTCATCTATGTTGGGTGCTTAAAGGTGGCGAAAAGCATTTCTTTTGTATCTGGTTGAAAGTTGGAATCGCGCTGAGTGTTAAACCAATTAATGACTTTGCATGTGAAGGTTTTGGTAAATTCGCAGTCGATCAGGTGTGATTTATGGAGTCTGGCTCACCACATTAGATGCAGTCACTGTGTACTTATCCCATACCTGCAAAGTTCTTTCTTTGTAGTAACTATCCTATGGAAAAATTTGAATTGAAATTCTTTCAACTTATTTTCTTTGCATGTTTTTGAACCCATTTTAAAAGCATCTTTCCAATTCTCAGTATCTATGGAAATATCTCTTTCCAATCTTTCCGGTCCAGTATGGGGTGATTGGTGTTTCTTAACGAGAAGTAGGCGATAATAGTCTCTTGCCCTATATGTTTCAAAATTGATTTGACTTGTTTCATTTAGTAAAAAATATTTCCAGTTTTCTCCGTAATTGAAGCTCGAATTGTACCCTAGGGCTCGCGCTCTCTTCTTCAAACGCACAGGGATTGCACTCAAGATTTGATAGAACTGGAGAAAGTTTGTGTTGAAAAGTAAGGTATTGGCCGTTTCCATTAAAAAGCTGTTGGATCGTGTGGATACCCTTGACAAAACCATTCCCTTCTTCCAGAGAATATAATTTTCATTCAGGGTGGTTTCAAAGTCGACGCTGAGAACGTTAACAATGATTTCTCGACTAGTAAGTTCCAATCCAAGTCAACCAAGGGCCCAGACTGCAAGCGGTAACTGGGTGTAATTAAATTTCTTTAAAGTTTGGTACAGTTTTCATTTTCGACTTTGAAAGTGCTTAAAAGAAAATGGCAAGTTCAAGACAAAGGTAACGGAACGTGACAACCCCCTGACAACATTTTTTCCCCATGGAACTGTTTTCAAGTAATTCGAAAAAGGTTTTAGAGGAGAATTTGAATAAAATAATGTGAAGAGAGAATAAAGACTCGGTGGTGGAACAAGAAGTGCGAAAAATGCTGAAAATTATAGAAGGCAGCTTTTACGTAATGTTTAAAAACACGAGGCGTATACCCGATAAAACACGTGCTGCGAGGTTTTTGAACGACTTAAACATTCCACAAAAAGCGTGTCCCTCTGGACTAAAAAAAAAATGGTTTCAAAAGCTCATTTCCGAGTTGCTGCATGTCTCAGTTTCAAAACGAGTCCTGGTGCACAACCATTCAAATGTAAATGAGTTGCGTCAGTCTTTTGCAAATCAAACTCATTTCCCTTACAATAGTTGAGCACCAAGAATCACTTCGAAACCGAGACTAACAGCAACTCGGAAACGGCCCGTTGTGAGAGGAGAATATAAGCAAACCAGAAAAACAAGCTATGCCTTATTAGTATTCTTTATATATAAAGAATACTTATGAGGGTTATTTTATCAGGATATAAAGCTCATGCACGTGACGTTTTATCGGAGTTTTGATAGGCTGTTAGGCTCAGTGAATCATGAATGAGTTTTTTAAGGACTGGCAGGCATCAGGGAGCGATCAGACGAAGGAGAAGTACAAGAAGGCAAACTGAAGAAGAAAGCAAAGAAGGCGATTGCACTGAAAGGCAAGGTGGAGTGCGGGAAATGAGTTTTATGACAACCTAAACACGAAAGAACGAGATGCAACTATATACAGAGTGGCCAAGCAGAGGGTAGTGAATAGGAAGGATCCCGGTGAACTGGCAGTGGTGAGGAGTCTAGAGGGGGATATCATTGAGGCAGGTATAGGAGCAAGATGGAGAGAGTATTTAACACCCTTCTAAATGTAGAGAAGGAGTGTGGCCCCGGCTACCGCAAGTAGACGCGGTTGAGGGCCCAGTCAACACCACAGAAGTGAAACTGGCAATCAAGAGGGTGAAAAGAGGCTGCTCAGAGGTGATCCTTGACTTTTATCAAAGCACTAGGACTTCATTGACCAATTAGTGCAGCATATGCTGGAAGCTTTATGGAGTGAGGAGAACATACGTGAAGAGTGACAAATGAGAGATATTGTACCAATCTATAATCTATGAATAAAAGGGAGACCCACTTGGGTGCGGAAGCCACAGGGGTACGAAACTAAGCATCTACTAAAGATCATGCAGAGGATACTAGACCAAAGACTAATGGAGTTTTTGATGATAGACGCAATGCAATTTGGATTCAGCAAGGGCAAGGGAACGACAGATGCTTCGTTTCTGATCAAAGTGCAGCAGGAGATAAAGCTCAAGAAACAACGAAATCTGTTTTCGCTTTTGTGGATCTAGATTCAAAGAGCGTTCGTATAATGGTGCCTACGGAAACGAGGAGTACAAGAAGGTTTAATGAGGCTTGTAAAGGCAAAATTTGAGAATGTACAAACTGTTGTGAGCACAGCACACGTGCGGTCAGGGGATCAATGTTGGTCTGCACCAAGGTTCTACCCTGAGCCCGTTCGTCTTTGGTGCGGTGCTGGACATCAGTGAAGGGCTGAGCTGCAGGAGGGAAGGGGGGTGGGGGGGGGGGGGGGGGGGAGGAGGGAGTGCCGTGGGATTTGCTTTTCGCTTATGACCTCGTAGTCAACGGCGGGTGAGAGTGAGGAAGTGCTGCATGACAGATGGCTGAGGTTGCAGGAAGGGATGCCAAAATACGGAATAAACGGCAGCACTTCGAAAACAGAGGCAACGGCGAAAGCAAGAGCCGAGTGAACCTGATGATTGTGGATTGTAACTGTTACAACATAACACTGAAACAAGTAGAGGTATTCAAGCATCTTGGCGTTATCATAAGTGAAGGAGGGTCGGAGGAAGCAGCGAGAGCAAGAATAAACGCGGCATGGTCTAAATGGAAGGAACTTACTGGATTGCAGTGATCAGACCAGCAATGCTATATGGAGCGGAGGTGTGGACTGTCAGACGGAAGGAGAAGAATTGGAAACGGCTCGAAAGTACAGAAAGGAAGATGCTGCGACGCATTATGTGGGTGACACTACGGGACAGTAAAAGTGACGATATTAGGAGAGAATTGAGGGTTAACACTATCACTAACAGAGTCCCGTTGGCACAATTGAGTTGGTATGTCCATTTGCAGAGAATGGGTGAGGAGAACCGGCGACGTGAAGAAGATGTGGGAAATGGAGGTGAAGGGCGGGAGACTGAGAGGTAGACCATGTAAGCGCTGGATCGCGAATATTAGGGAGGACATGAAGAAAAAAGTTCTTGTTATTAAGACTTAAGATAGAAACTAATGGCAAGTGAAGGAACAGAACCCCTGACTTGGCTGATGATGAATGTGACTAATTTCAATTGAAGAAAAATCTCTATAATTGTAAGGGTCGATTTACACGGTACGATTTTTGTCGCATGCGACAAGCTGACGACAGGCCTACGACACGACTTACGATTGTCGCAGCGTTTTAACACTTGTCTTAAAATGCTACGACATTTTTTCTGACGTACACAACAATCATGAATCATGTCGTGGGCCTGTAGTAAGCCGTTGTCGCATGCGACAAATCGTACCGTGTAAATCGGCCCTAACAGAGTAATTCATTTAGGTAAATGTATAGATCAAGAAAGGGCAGTCAAGGGAAACAAGGGAAATGCATGTTTTTCTTTGTTGGCTACGATTGATTTCTGTTATCAGTTAAAAAGAGGTATGGCATGGGGTCTTCGGGCTTCGGTTGGGTAAGTGACGATGTATCTTGGGATCCCATCAATGCTAATTAAATATCATTTAATCGAACCAGGAGAAATCAAAACAAAGTAAAGTGAAACAAAACATTTTTTTTTTAATATTGGACAAAACCGGAGATGAGGACCCAGAAAAAACCCCACGGAGGAAATTATTGCGCAACTAAGAGGGAGACCGAAGATAGAAAATGAAGGGTTTACTGATTTTGTTCGAACATAAAAATCGGGCAGACGAATAGAGCATGCGTTGATTTCATCTGTATCAACAACCAATACAATTTCACGTTGGAAAACAAAGTTATTAAATTTGAGTCAATATATCTGAGTCAATATTTTAATGTGCATTTCATTTTTCTTCCACTGAAGCAATTACTTTCTCGATTTCTTGATCGTCCTTTTTTTCTCCGAAGACATGTGACAAAGGCCTAGAGAAAAAAAAAAGAGATTTTAATTTTATGAAACTTATAGGGGAAAAAAGTATTTGGTTTTGTACCAAGTAAAGTCAGCGGTAAGACTAGTAGACGACGTGGTTGGTATCATGGGTTGAAGTCGATATCAGTTTCTGGCAAGGAAAGTTTATCGGAGTTATTGAGTTACAAACGGCTATCGAAAGTAGCCTGGTTCTCTTTTAATTCAACTTACGTTGAAATGTTTTAATAAAAGATTTACGATATGATCGGTCATATCTAGACGCTTTGGAATGGTCTTGGGAAAGAGGTTGCGTTTTGAAAAATGAAGTTGCTTAATATTCGTATTTTTTTTATTAAACGAATCAAGATGGGAGGTTAATTAATTTTCACCTTAAGGATCAGTTCATTTACTTACTTCTTCACTTTCTTCCACGTCCCCAGCCACCGGGTCTTCCACCGCCACCGTATCCTCCTCCCCAACCACCGGGTCTTCCTCCGCCGCCATGTCCTCCTCCCCAGCCACCGGGTCTTCCTCCGCCGCCATGTCCACCTCCCCAGCCACCAGGTCTTCCTCCGCCGCCGTATCCTCCACCTCCGCCGCCAACACTGGGACTTCCACCTCCTCCTGGAAAAACGGGACAGAAACGGCCTTTCAGCATTGGTTTGTGTGCATCAATATTTTAGCGTTAACGAACCCTTAAACGAGCATAACTGTTAATGAGGCTTGGGCAGTCAGTATATAATTTTTGCTCAAAATGCAAAAGCAACAAAACAAAAAATGACAAGTCTTTACTGACTGGATATTTATGGTGTCATGGCAAAGTGAACAGCTAACCTTAAACCTTATGCGATTGGTCAAGCTTCACGAGAATACAAAGATAGTAGAACACGCATTTTTTAAAATTCGATGAGGGAAATAAATTACTTGGATTACGTGGTTAGATCTAAACTTGAAAGATTGAGTTTTTAATAATCAGCCGAAAAAAAAAGTTCATCAACACTATTTTTTTTTACCTCCGCAAGTACCGCAGCTCTTTTTACACTTGTCTGCGAGAAAGAAAACAAAGAGAGAATTAGAAACAATAAACACGAAGTGTTTCAAACAAACCGACTAACGGAAATGATGTAATAAATGATTTATGTCTCTAGATCTGTTCTCTATCGTCGTCTTCGTTTTATAGACGTATTTTTAAAAGATGTTACAATTCTTATTTTTACTTAGATGATCCCTCGCTATGATTAAGCGAAAAAATAACGTTCGCACTCTGAAATGAATTCTGATGTAAGTGGTTTTGTATCCGTCATTGGATAATATCAACGAAGATGAGAAGCGGCAAAATGTCATCTAAACCAGCGAGAACAAGTAAGGAAATATGGGATTTATCAATATTTCCAGCATACGTTTACTGACAAACGCCTTCGAGTTTAAAAGGACGTCCTTTGGGCGTATGATTTTATAGAGAAAATATCTGTCTTTCCAAGGCTTTACTCACATCTTAGGTTTGTAGAACACAGCATTGGTCGCTTCGCAGTCACCCATGGGCACTGGTAAGGATCGCTGTCCTGGCACTGAGGATCAACTGTTGCCAAAAAGGAAGGAAACAATACACATTCTTACTCAACGTGTATATATGAAACATTTCTATCGACTAAGGCGATTTTAGGTACGATTTGACCTATTTTGTTCAAGAGGTTAATTCACAGCGAAAATCTGGTTTGGATATATTAGAGGCTCTTGTGTGGTGTAGTGAATAACAGACATTTTTCCAATATGTGATCATGCAAGGCATATGCATAATACGTTTGATCATCAAAGCTGATTTTGGCCCCGCCTTTGTTATCTGAGTTAAAGTTTTAATGCATGGCGTTTTCGAAATGATTGATATCCTTGCGTGGAGCATATAAGCTGGAATAAAAATACCCGAAATTAAGAGTGATGGTAAAAATCCACGCAATTGGAGAGAATCGACTGAAGATTTGACTTTGCCCGATTTCTTTCAGTTTGAATTAAACTGACCCTCAAACATTAGAGAGATTTTGTTTCGTGGTTCATGTGAATGGGCAAAAGGTAGACTGGTTAATACTTGTGTCATTAAAACATCAAACTTCTGTAATTTTGACTCACGTTTGTTTTCCATATGATGGTTACTATTGCTGGAAAGAGTTAAGCGATCGTAGCAGTGATGTGGAAACCACTCCAGATCGCTGCGACAGGGAAAATACCAGGATGCACTGTGTATACTTCCACTCATTTCAAGATGTCTGCACCACGCGCAAACTGAGAACGCGTGATTTGGCAATTTGTTTGTTCCCGGTAAAATCCGTTCTCAGGTTGAATCCGTCTTTACCTACAATCTTGGACAGAATAAAATGGAACAGAAATTCCCCCTCTCCCCCAAATCAAGGATGAAGGTGCGTGAAGGCGCCATTTTCCCATCACTGATTTTGGGGGGAGGGGTGGTCTCAATGTTCCATTTAATTTGTCCAAGATTGTAGGTTCAATAGGCACTCAGGAAGTGCCGGAATTGAAGAAACTATTTCTGTAGCCTAAATTAAGCATAGGGAAAACTTATGGTCAGTTTAGGATTAGTTTTTATTATACGTGGATATCAATTGACTTATTATAGAAAAGTAAATAACGAAAAGAACTGTGCTGGGTTGAGCATGTTCGCCGTTGTAGCGTAGTGGTGAAGACACAGGACTATAAATTTGGAGGTCCGAGTTCGAGTACCGGTAAGTGCATAGTACAGCTCTCTTTGTTCCAGCTTATTACGTTGTAATTTACAGACTGAATGAATAACAATATGAATACATAAATCCATAAAATGATACGAAGCATTACGATTTGTTGAGATGCGTAAAATAAGGCCCCTTTTTGGGGGATTGAGAGCCGCCTTAAACTAGGTAGAGTGCATATTCAACCTAGGTAAAATGAGGATCACCATTTTAAGCTAGTTAAAAACGGATTCGATCTGAGCCCAGATTTGACCAACAACACAGATAAGAATGTCTGGCCGTGTAGACTTTCATATACCACGGAATAAAATGGCGGAGGACAAAATAACTATTGTTATTCTGATTAGGCCTCGGTAATTTGGTATTGTTATGTTCGCTTTGTTCTTTTGTTTCGTGGACTGGTTATTTTGGAGCCGGTACATGAAAGACCAGCCGAATGTCTTTACGGACAAATTTGCTAAGGAAGATAACGACAAGAGATTTGAGAGAAAATTGACTTAGTCGTGATTAGGCAGAGAAGGTTTAAACACACCAGAACAGCGTACGGGAGATATTTTGAAAACTGAAAAGGAATCCGTGCCATCTGTTTTGGGAAGAGAGGCAAAGCCGCCATGTTGAATTTGATGAATCACGTGAATGATGTTGTTAGACCTACAATTCCTCCACGATACTCTCAATCTTTATTCACTTTGCTTAGTATCCGAACCTACGAGGTAATAACTGAGCTAAAATCAAACTAGTGGCTTATTGATGGTTTGCATCCTATTCTGACGTCACCTTGGTTAAGCTGGTGTACAGAACAATGCATTAAAATGTCTTTTGGGAATTGACTCTATTATTATGCAAAACTGTGGTGCCATTTTCTATTTTTCTGCATACCAACATGGCCGTCTCATGTCGTGGATGCAAACCAAGAATTGTAAGCAAAACGAAGATTCGGCAGCATGATGTTTGTCGTTTGTGATAAAGGGGAATGTTATTTTTTTTCCTGTTGTTAAGTAATGACCTACCGTCACATCTGCGGCAGCTTTCCTCGCACCGGTTCCAAAGAGTAAAGGTTTGTTGAAAATTAGGTCCCTGTGCTTGTTTCCAACATTGGCCGGCTGCCGCTAGTGTGGAACAGTGTGAAAGAGTGTCCTGGCAAGGTTCTGTAAATTTGTTATGATGATATACATGTGAGATGAGGCAGTAAAAATTGGAATTCACTTGACTTGCGTTTCAGTGGTTTTCGCTTAAAAGCAGGCGATACATGGTATTTTTGATGAAAAAAAAAATCAGTGTCCAATGATTTGCCACTTTCAAAAAATACCATGGTACTCTTTGTTTGCCCTCCAAAATTTTGCATAACCATTGTTTCCAGTTTCTCTTGGGACTTACAGTGGTCCAAAGAGAAAATAGAACAATGCTTAGGCAAAATTTGGTTGTACAAACAGTAATATGATATTAATGAAAGTGGCCTATAGATAATGAAATGTGTTCATGTTGGATGGCTTGTTTCAAAGTTGAAGTGAGCTTTTTTGCGTTTAACAAGTTGTCATTAAATGGCATCGCAGTTAGATGAAAGCCTGAAAAACGCCAGGTTTGAACAGGATTCCAACTCGATCATGCTTGTACGATAGAGGCCCCGTTCACACGTATCCGGCCATTTCCGAGTTCATGTCAGCGAGTGTGAGTGCGAAGTTTTTGTTGTGAAGATTAGGCTTCATTCATATGTAAAGTAGAACTAATGCCATCACAAAAATTTCCCACTTAGACTCGCTTTGAAGAGGAGGCAGACAGTTTGCCTGTCATTTAATGCTGAAACAAAGTTATTTCCAATATCTGCCATGTTTAATAGCCCTTATGCTTGATGACGTCCGGACTAGCTAATTTCACCAACAAACCTCGAATTCGCAAATCGAAACTTGTCAATTTTAGCATGAGCTAAATCCCACTGAAAGGCGCAAACTTGTAAAGAAAACCCATGTGTGAACAGTACTGCATGTCCAGATGATGTGAATAATACTGTGCAAACGAATCTTGAGCATATGACGTCATCATGCATAAGGCCTATTTGTCAGTTATTTTCTTGCGAACGTGGAGAATCTTGCGGTGATTTTAAAATCTTTCTTGCGACATAGTTGTTCGAAGATATGTTATGAGCCCTCTAAGAGCAGAGACCGAGCGCTCACTCACAGCATTCGTATTAGGTACAACAAGAAGTAAATTCACAAGGTTATAAACTACGAGAAATAATCAACAGCTTCATTGGGGAGTTTCTCGTATATGCCACTACATCGTGCAATCCAAGGTTTGTCTCAATACCAAGCTGCGCTCTGTTCGTTTGTAGTACAAAACACAGGTCTCAGGTGACAGGTCCCTGTTTTACCCAAACAGAAAAAACCTAAACATTCATTAAAGCTAACCCTAGGCCTAATTAGACCTAAACAAGAGTTTTTAGGCCTAAGGTTAGATTTAACGAATGTTTAGGTTTGTTTCTATATTGCTAAAACAGACACCTGTGACTTGAGACCTATGACCATAGACCTGTGTTTTGTAACTGTCCGCGTGGCAGCAGCAAATTGCGTGCCAACTCGTCTCCATTCGCTCTTGTCACACGGCGGCCATATTGTCCCGGGAGACCAAAAAAGCTTTGTTTTACCACGCCAAGCCTCACCCCCATGGTTTCCACTGCGAGGCTTGGCGTGGTAAAACAAAGCTTTCTTGGTCTCCCGGGACAATATGGCCGCCGTGTGACAAAGGCGAATAAAATCACAGACAGAATCAACATCCTTGGAAAAATCATTCCCGTTACTAAACTGCGTTCACCAAAAGTGACTCTAAACGGGAATACAATTGTATCCTGGTTAAATGAATCTGTTGAGTATTAAATTAATTACGAGGAGTAGCGCTTCAAAGTAAATAGACCAGAAGTAGTCTTCGGCAGTTTCTGGATGGTCTCCCGGGGTTTTGCCATCATCAAGACGAGCTGCCCAGTCCTGAGTTGTCCCAAAGTTGAAAGCTGGTGAGGCAAATGCCCCACCTGCCACACCTGTAGCGCCACTTTTGTGTTTATCGGTCTTTATTGCCTCCGGTAACTCACAGCTCCATGCACTCTTCTCGAGCGGCGTATGCGTTCTTAACACCTTGCACTATTACCAGCAAGGTCCGTAGTGTACAGGGCCTATTTGAGAAGACTAATGTTGAACAATTTTTAGATGTAATTCCGTTTTGACCCTTTTAATTCTAAGTGCTTGCTAGTTCTTTGTAGTTTTATGGCGATGAACGGAAGCAGCACTTCGATTTGCCGTATAAGAAGTCTTCATTGAAACTTGGGTTTATGATGATAGTGCATCTGAACATCATCTCCACCTTCCTGGTTATAACTTGTGCCTGAAGAATCGCAAGTCCGGCATCCATCGGGGCGTATGTCTCTACATCAATACTGACTATTAAGTTCAAGGCCCTGACCGCTTTATATCATCTTGAGCTGGAGGTGCTATGGGTTCATTGACCTTGTACAAATGTTTCTCCATTTGGTCTATCCGAACATTCGGTGGTTCTACTGGAGCCCAATTTGAGGGGCATGCGCGACACTAGAAGTCGCCGTTCTCTCACTCGAAGGGATACTCGCCCTAGTCGTAAATGAGAGCTTGGCAGGTGCTTTGGCTCTATAGATTGGTCCGTTCTTGATTCTTCACCCGACTGTGAAAGCAAGCTGCAACTTTTTCAAGACCTCGTAAAGATCGACCTGGACACCATCATGCCTCTCAAGACCATTAAGCTCCACGTAAACGATGCTCCCTGTGTGTCTGCTGAGTTTAAGGTTCTTATCAAGTCGCGTCAAAAGGCATGTGCGCAAGGCGATACAAAGCGTTTCAGACACCTTCGTAACATCACTAATCGTGAGCGGAAGTTATGTCGCGGAAAGTACTATGCAACCAAATTCACTAACCTTAAGACCATCAAACCCAGCAAGTGGTGGAGAGAGGTCAAGATGATCGCAGGGATGGCTCCAGCTACTGGTGGTGAAGATATACGCTCGCATCTCCACCTTTACGGGATCGCGGCGCACTCCAATCGAATCTAGACATTGCAAATATGATCAATTCGGCTTTTCTTGAGTCAAAGCAGGATTATAGCCCGCTTGCGTGTCTCCCTCCATTTTTGGACGACTCTGAAGTTTTAATGGTCAGCCCATCGAGGTCTGTAAGGCTCTTTTAGAGCTGAATCCGAGAAAGGTCGGTGGCCCGGATGGCATTAACAACTGGCTCCTCAGAGAATATGCTCACTTTCTAACTTGCCCGGTCTGGGATATCCTAAACTCTTCATTCGCCGAGCAGAAGCTTCCTCGGTCGTGGAAGGATGCTGACGTTTCACCGCTGATGAAAATAAAACCTGTGACATCATCACCAAGCACATCAGACCCATCTCCCTAACTCCGACTCTGTCCAAGTTAGCAGAGTAGTTCGTTGTTAGCAAATACATTGGCCCTACAGTCTTGGAGGTGGTTGATCGTAACCAATTCGGCGCAATTCCAAAATCTTCAACTCTTCATGCCCTCATTTCGATGGTGCACACGGACGGGACTGGTTCTGCGGTGCATGTTGTGCTCTTAGATTACAGGAAGGCTTTTGACCTTGTGGATCACAGAACTCTGGCTGCCAAGATTCTCGGGTTGCGCATTCCTAACGGTGTTGCTCGTTGGGTCTGTGACTTCCTTATGGATAGGTGGCAGCGAGTAAAGCTTTCAGGTGACTTTTTCTCGGAATGGGGGCCGTTCCATCTGGAGTGTCTCAAGGCACCAAACTTGGACCCTGGAGTTGTATGAGTTTATTCCCCAGAGCCTCGAGATGATGCCTTTTTTTTTCGGACTGAATTTTAAGATATCGAAATTGGTCAATTCGCTGAAGGATAGACGTATCGAGCAATGTCATAAATTTTTCGAATCAATAGTATTCAATACCGAGCTCAAGCTTCATGGTTTTTTTTTGCCACAGAAGAACCATATTACTTATAATCTTAGAAATCAACGTCAGTTTGCTAACCCAATGATGCGCACCAAGCGTTTCTCCCAGACATATTTACCATCTCTCAACAGGTGTATAATTCTTGTAAATTACATGCTCTGTAAATATAATCATTAGTTATCTATCTATTTACGTGACAAATGTCAACGGTGGCTCAAATCTGATATCTGGTACGTTTATTAACATTTTATGAGTGATTTTTGGGGTCACTCTCGTCTACAGAAGCCCCCAGGCAGGCATCACTTAGCTGAAAATGTGGGTTAAGGCAAGCCTTTGACAGAAAACAGAGGTGAGAGATGGTTTCATGCAGACTAGGACGCCTAAAATACTTTGTTGCAAGGCATGCATGGCGGTTCACGTGTGAAGTTCTTTCTCTGGCCTTTCTGGGGATGAATATATCGTTTCAATTTGGGCAAGTTTTGAAAACCAAAAATTTCAATGGATGCTATATTTTGCTGGTAGGACTCGTTGGCCCGACGTACTTCCGAAAAAACCCTATGAAATGAGAATCGGGGGTCTTCCCTTGCCATGAAATGGCAGAATTACCCAGAATTCTTTTCGGGCATGAACGTGAGCCGCAACTTGAGAAGCACGAGACTGTCCCTCATCAAATGGCTGAAGCGCGGCCGGAGGAAAACGTGAGAAGAAAATATCTAGCCAGATACTAAAAAGTAGCCCTTATGTGTACTGTTAGCTTAGACTTTTGATGTTGGAACAAGTTTATAAGATAGAAAATTGGCGACAAAGTAGAGCTTTTTTTGGTGTCATCCTCGTAGCAAAAATTAAATCTGGCCTTCCGTAATTTCTTGTCAACGGAACGGTAAAATGTATATGAGAGAATACTGACATTTATATTTGCAGATTACTAAAGTCAAACTCTACATCTCTTTGCAATAAGTGCATTCAAGATTTCTTCATATTACTGTATAAAGGTCTGTTGTCTAATGATTTCCTGCTACTGTATATGAAATTTAACCGAGTTTTCCCACCGGTCTTCTTGTCGTGATCGTAGAGGAAATTACATTTTGTCCCTCAATAAACCCAGAACAACCAGTTATGGTCTTAATTCTCTTTCTTGCTTATCAGCTACGTTGTGCAATATGTGCGCTACCTGATTTTATCCGTACCGCTGAGTTAACAGGTTTTAATAAGAATCCAGGCCCGCATTTTGTATAGGCGAATTTCTTTTTAATTATTGAATGTTTCGTTTAATATTTTATATTTAGTTATTTATCCGTATACGCTGTGTATTTAAGCTAAAAATGTTATGTCTCGAAGATATTAGCTCTTGTAGTTGCTCTGATCTGAAATGCCAGAAAGTTTATGCATGTGTGTATGTTACCTTAAGCAATACTTAAGCCATCGAAATCTTACGCGAAATTGACAAGGGCGGTCTGGAGATGTGAGTAGGAGTAGGATCTGTCTCATATAGTTTAGGGGCCGACAGTTGTTTCCCTCAATGCCGTACCGGTAGGAAGGTCGGTATCCTAAAGCAGTCAAGGGCCAACTGCGTCCAAAAGCGATCGCACGAGCCGAAAACCCGGGATGACTCTTTTGGTACGACGATCCAGCGCCATGTCTTGAGGTACCCCGTTTCTCTCTTTTCTTCAAACATTCCGTCAGCGCATGCGTAAGTGGTCGTATTCTCCGATATGCAGCATACTAACAAAAAGATGTTTTTTTACAATGAATTTCACATTTCAGTTGAACGTAACGTAAGAACCCTGCGTGTCTGGCCTTCTCGAGACAGAGGTGAGAGATCGTTTCATGCGGACTGGGACGCCTAAAATATTTGTTGCAAGGCATGCGTGGCAGTTCATGTATATTAATGTAATAAGAGAATACTGAGATTTATATTTGTAGATTACTACAAACTCTACATCTCTTTGCAATAATCGCATTCAAGATTTCCTCTTTTTATTGTATAAAAGTCTGCTTTTTTTACGATGCGTAGTACCTCTTGCAGGTCTTAACGATATTTGCGGATTTAGAAAAAAAGATCAGTTAGAGGTCCTTGTGCATTAGGTTGCCTAACTTTAACCAACATGACCGATGCCATCCCTATTTTGTGGAAGGGTCTACACTCACAACTGATTGATAATCAACGAAACTTTAGACTCGTATGTCATCAAGAATTGGGAATAGTAGAGCATGTATTTCACAAGCACGGGTTTAGTGGTTAATAATAGTTTACAAAGGCTAACGTTTACAATTTTAAAGGCGATTAAATCTCTCATATCCTGAGCAAATGCCGAAATATAGCAGATTGTTTGTAACATTCCTCGGATTATGACAATTAGCTTTTCACTCGGTTATCAGATTTGGCGTTTATGTTTTCGGGAAGCTTTCTTGCGTAATTTGTCTCTTTGAAGTTGAACTCCGACATTTGCAGCATGCATGGGCAATAAATTGCATGCGAATTAAAATATGCATTTACACAGACAGATGTATAGCATAGTTGTACATAAATTGTAGTTCAACTTACGGCACAACTGATACAAGTGGTATTTACCCTATTTACTCCACTGGGTCGATGGCTAAATGCTGTTGGGTCGTAAATAAAGGTTGTCATGGCTTAGCATTGTCTGCCGTCGTTTTATTTCAATTTCTCACTTGTATTTGATTGCAACCATTCAATATAACTTTGGGAATAAGAGGCAAATATTAAAAGTTCAATATGATCCTACTTTAGCATACCTCGTTCCCAGTGTCCTCGGTAAAGAGTCTATCTCTGTGTGGTAATCTAACAAGACTTCTTTCATCTTTGGTATCGTTTTCTACTACAATCTCTTTAGGTCTTTGCGGATCAGGGGCCCTTTTCTCGGAAGTCCCGATAACGTTTCGGGTCCGGAAAGCCATTTACGAGACTACCTTCCACTTGCTTTCATAAGCTGGTCCTTAAGCATGTTGCCAAGTTAACAAAACGCAAAATGACAGTGAAGTTTGTGGACTTAAATCTCTCCGTTCTTAATTATGACACCCGGAGAAGGCCCGAAAAGTTTCGGGACTTTCGAGAAAATGGTCCCTGGTTATCCCAAGACGTCTCCATTAATGGTTCTGTTTTTCCTTGCCATTGTGGCATTTGAGAAAAAAAGTAATACGTAATTCTCATGAATATTTCCCCTGTTATTTTTCCCCTGAAGTATTTTTAAGTGTAATGATATATTTCTCTTTACGATAATCACCACGTCATCTGATATTTGCAAAAATACAGGTCATCTAAACAAGCGATCTGCCCAAGTTTCCCCCTCTTCTGTGTTTGTTGCCTCCCGGAACTCACGCCTTGTACTGTTACCAGCAAGGGTTGTAAAATGGCGCCCGTAGTGTATACGTCATATCCGAGAAGACTGAGTAATGTCGAACCGTTTTTAGATGTAAGTTCAGTTATTTAAAGACCCGCGATCTCTCCCACTAAATATATACTAAGGACCAAATACAAATATGGCAGCTAATATTATATTGAATGAAAGATGTATATATTTGAAGTGTGGGTTAAAGACGAAAGTGAGAATTGATCCACGCACATACTGGACAAGTTAAGCAATTGTCTCTCGGGAGCAACTGAAACAATTTTTTCGGTGTTTCTTAGAGACAATTGGTGTAATTGTCCTGATAGAGCGAGTTTCAATCGACTGTCGTAAAACCAAAACCAAAGTAATTACTTTGGCCAATCAAAAAGGTTGGAGACAATCCAGTAAACCAATCAAAACTAGAAGTAATTACTCGTAGCCGACACAAAGCGCGGGAAAATGTGCACGCGCGAGCCACAATTGGTTTTGGTTTCACTTCTGATTGGTTGAAAAATTGGCGCGAGAACATTGAATCAATCATTGAGTGAAGGAAACGCAAAACCAAAGCAATTTGCTGATTACTTTCGACACTCAATTGAAAACCGCTCTATGTGCGATGATTATTTTTTTATTATTCTTTTACTTTTTAACTTAGATTAGCCTCATAAGCTTATTTTACAGCTAAACTTGTCAACTTTCAGACCTGGAAAAGAGGCTAGTAAGTCTGAATTAATCGAGCCTCGGTCAGAAGCCCCGATCTCTTCAAACTTTTGAGTTGTTTTACCCCTAGCGCCATTCTTGCCATTCTGTTTGTAGCAGAGGCCAGGGGGCCGTTTCTCGAAAGTCCTGAAACTTTACGGACCATTTTCGGGTGTCACAATTCCCTTTGTATCTCAAGAACGGAGAGGATTTAATTTGTCAAACTTCACAGTTATTTTTCTTTTTGGTACCTTGAAAACGTGTTAAAAGATCTAGATCGGCTTTCCAAACCAAGCGGTTGGCAATTTCACAGATGGCTTTTCGGGCCGGAAAAATTTTCGGAACTTTCGAGAAACGGGCCCCTGGGTTATCAAGCTTTTCATGAAGTGAAGCAAATTCATTTTCTTTCGAAGTGGCATCTTCGCCAGCAGAGGTTTTTCTTTGTGCCAGCCGCGCCAGCGCCTCGAGCTGGCGGATAATTTGGATAACTTGGTCCAGTATCGCTTACTTGAGCGATTCCAATGACCAGTTAATTTTTATCGATGACTGACGAGATTTGCTTTTGTCGTCTTTCGTTTCCGGGATTTTATCCAGTCTTAGCCTCATTGCTTTCCCTGAGGTGTCGATGTAGCCGTATCTTGTGTTGAGAATTCAAGCTTAGAGAACATAACACCGGTATGTTTAATGCAGGAAACAGATAACGTGTGGCACTACCAAATACAAACCCAATTTGCGATAATGGACAGCGTGTTTGAACATAAGGCATAAAGTTCATCGCCTTGTCTTAGACACAAACCACACTTGCATCTTCATCGTGGCCACAGTTGTGACTTCCCCAACCTCTGTGCGCACATTGAGACAATGTAGACTCTGTTCCTTTACAACTGACGTCATCCATCCAGATCTTACCAGTCCCTGGGCCATATCTTGCTCCAGAAAGAGCAAAGTATGCACGAGAGAATCCCAACTCGCGACAAACCACGTTGGCATCATTGAGGTCCCAGTCGTCATCACAAACTGTTCCCCAATTACCATTATAGAAGACTTCAACACGGCCGCTTGAACCTCCGCCATTTACTAATCGAACTGTCCAAAGAAATAGGAAAAACCTGTTAGAGCCTTGTTAAGGAAGGAGGCGATGAATGAAGAAGCTATGGGCAGTTATGTGTTGGCTGGGACAGATATGTGCAACACTGCAACTAACGCTATATATGCAGAAAGGTGAAGTACATATTCAAACTTTATTAATCCCTCGTTAAGTACTGACAAAATCTGTGGTGCCCGCGTAACCAACCGACATGTTGGTTACTGAAACCATGAAAGCATGTGCATAAAAACACCTACTGATTGTTGTCCGTCGTTCTGTATCATGCTAAAGTTTCATTGGTGACAAACCAGTCGTTGTCAGTGACTGAATGGTGTGATGCACCAGTAACTAATGCTTAGTCTCAAAACACGAAAAGGATGACAATTTTCCAGTAGTTTAGAAGCCCATCCATGCTGAATGAGCAACGGTAAGGCGGCAGTAAATGTATTTCCGTGAGAATAATCCTTGTGCTAATTTTCCTCGCTAACCTCGTTATACAGCTAAAATCACCCTCAGTGTTTCACATGTCAGCAAGGCTAGTAAGTGTAATTAACACGAAATGATAAGTGCAAAAGAATAATTTCAGTACTGGGGACCACTATTGCATAGTTGATGTAATTGGATACAACTCTTGTCTCGCTTGATGAATGAGCTGATTCAGGAGCTTTTCTTTCCATGTATTTTTGTGATGCAAGTTCGTCATAATGAATACATCACTGCCATTTTCTCAAAAAAACAAGAATATTTCTTAATAGTGAAACTGGCTCAAGACTATTCCTTTCTTTTGTTCCCGGTTGTCAACAAATTCTGTTTAAATGGCATCACTTCACCAACAATTACTTCATTGAATAATAACCGAAATCTAACTCACCTTTGGAAGTTTTCACAGAAGTTATTGTCTCAGCGGTAAAAATCCCTGCACTCTCAGCAACACAAATGTAATTTCCTGAATCCTCCTCTCTAAAATCACTGATAACTAAGGCGCCATTGATCTGCTGACTTCGCCCAACTGGCATTTGAGAACCTTGTCGCTTCCAGGTAATGACTGGTGGTGGATGCCCAGCAGCGCTGCAGTTTAAAGTAATGTTGCCCCCGATCCAATGAGCAATCTTCGGAGGCGGCTTAAAAGTGAACCGAGGAAGGGATACCACAACCAAGAGAGTTCTTTTAGCAGCT
This sequence comes from Montipora capricornis, assembly GCF_036669925.1. Classification (NCBI taxonomy): domain Eukaryota; kingdom Metazoa; phylum Cnidaria; class Anthozoa; order Scleractinia; family Acroporidae; genus Montipora; species Montipora capricornis. Next base: position 62,457,278 of record NC_090888.1, read on the forward strand.
TTCCCCAACGTGTTCGTCGCGTTGCAGAAGTAGTCTGCTGAATCACTTCTTCGGACTTCAAGAAGTTTTATGACGCTTCTATTACTCTCCACCCTCCCATGCGGCAGCTGACCAAACGACTTACTCCAGGTGACAACCGCCGCTGGCTGACCTGTCACATGACAAGTTGGAAGCGTGACATTACTTCCCTCAAGGGCGTAAAGAGGCCCCGGTTGAAGCGAAATAATAGGACGGGCTGTGGGAAAGTAAAAAAAAAAACAATAATGGATTCCCTTAAATTAATTTATAAATTCCAGAAAATTAAAACTCGTAAACAACAGTTGCATCAACTTCGTCCAAGGAACTTACAGTGAAACAAAGTTCGCTACCAGTCATAACGCTCTTTAAAACCACAATTTTTTGTTTCCGGAATCTAACGAATAGAATAGCAGCCGGGCATTGGGCCACCCAGTTAACATTGCGCGCCTTTGTTGATGTTGTTGTTATCCGGGAATTTGGAGCGTCTACTTCCATAAATGGGCAAGTATCGCTTAAGAGAAAAAGTCGAACAAAACTTTGTCATGGAAATAACGAATGTTTTGAAGATCGTCGGGGGAGAATATTCTGTGAAATTAAATGAATTTTGATGAGAAAAACTGCAGGCTACCTTGCTATTTCGCGCACTTTTCTATGAAGCATGGAAATGCGTTTGTACTAAATTCAAGAGGAAAAGACAGTTTACACGCGTGGTACCTGGTTGTTTGAACTTTTAACTGGACCTTTGTAAGCAAGCAACCTATATTTATTTGATTTCCAAGCAGTTGGCGATGGAAACAAAAAGGGCGAGATTGTTTAATTCGCTTTTTGCGCGGTCTTCGTAAATGATGCGAGAGGTAGTGATAAGCGGTACTGAGTGAAGTAAATAAAAACATTCGTCAGCGAGCGCACGGCAATACACACTTGTAGTAGCATTGGATGCAATGCTCTTATTCTACGTTCCTAAAATTTCTTCTTTTTCAAGTTTACCAAGTTTGCAAACGGGTATTGAATCCAACAACAATTTCTTCTTCCTGTAAATTAAAGATAAACTGATCCCTCTGAGCTCCTCTACAGTTACATACATACTTAATTGACCGCTCCCCATAGGGGCTTTTCAGGGCCAATGAAACACAACGAAACGACGGAACAGAACAACGACAATTGTTAAGAATCCCAACCCACCGGCAAACCAGTTGGCTATTTACAAGTGCAGCTGGCAAATTGAACCAGGGACTACCAGGATCAAATTCAAAGAGTGGTCAGAGCGGGTCTTGAACCCGGGATCTCCGGATCTCAAGGCAAGCGCCCTAACCACTGAGCCACACTGCCTCCTCAGTTACTTTTCCAGACCAGAAATCTCAATGTCGTACGCAAGCTTCCTTTCACAAAACGCAGTTTTGTTATCAGTGACAAAACGAAATGAACAACGAAGGCTTTTTACTGATTGGGACAGAGATGAGTATTCTATTCTGATGTTCCCGAAGACTTGCTTTGCCTCTGTGTTCATGTTCCGGCAGCCTCCGACAGCGGAAGAAACGCATATAATATTTGGACAGAATTTATATCGATCCGACGGCCAGTTCGCTGTTTGTGTTTCCTTGCAATGTGTATGTAGAAATTCCCAATTGCGGTAATCTTCGCTGCAATTCCAAGAGAAGATGGCTCAACAACGATTCCGTTTACACTCCATAACATGTTGCGAAGAGAGAGTCATACATAAATAAAAATAGAAACTGAAATTCTAATAAACGTAGCTTGTTTTCCCGTGAAAAACAAAATTATATATCCCATTTGATACCCGATGGAAACAGATTACTTCAAACAGTCACAGAATTCCGAGTTTCGGACACCCTGAAATAACGTGGGCGCGCAATGTAAGGTGGGTGGGTCAGATTCTTTAATCACTTTATCAGTTACCTTCTTATCTCACTTTGCCACGATGAATAAGAACAACCTTTTCATGACATTAACTTCTTTTTTCAGTCGATTATTAGCAAAGGAAACTAAATTAGTCTGACAACTTTAGATAATAATACTTACTATTAACTATCAGTTGGACCTCTGCCGAAGCGTTCCCCAAAAGGTTCGTCGCTGAACATCGATAAATACCGGCGTCACTTCCTTTCAAATTCGGGAAACGCAACATTGCTTCTGATACCGCAGACTGGCTCACCTCTGTCTGATTGATCACTCTACTCCATACCACTGTAGGCTCGGGATTTCCTGTGACTGAGCATTGAAAGGAGGCTGATTCGCTTTCGTTTACTGTCATCTCCGCAGGAGAAACAACAACTGTCGGAGCTGCAATCGATTCACCAGGCTCTCCTTTAACTCCGGGTAGACCTGGTCGACCAATGTCTCCCTTGATTCCTTTAGGTCCAAACTTCCCGTTCTTGCCCGGTGATCCCATAATCCCTCGATCTCCCTTCTTCCCGTTCTTTCCTTTCTGCCCTCTTCGTCCTCGGGCTCCTGTCTCTCCCATCGGTCCAGGTGGACCGGGAGGGCCTGCAGGCCCTGACGGGCGCGTGGCACCCTTCCATTGACAGAGTTGTGGTTTCATTTCGGATAAAAATTGCCTCATTTTCAGTATCGTTTCTGCGTCGATGTCTGGTTTCGTAGCATTCTGGACTGGATTAGCATTTCGCCTCTTTCTATGTAGCTTATATGAGCCTGTTTTTTTAAAAAAAGGCAAATAAAAAGAAGCGACTCAGTTTTCAGTGCACTTCCTACCTTGTCTACCTTGCTAACAATCTTGTTAAGCTGCATCTCCCTGAGTCATGAGACCAATCATATGTGGATGCTATCCGAACCAGAGGCAGAGATGTTTTAATAGAACTCGCTTGGCCAAAACGATAAATCACAGAGTTAATGGGAATGGGAAAACGAGAAATGACAACTTCAAATCGCGCTTGGAAACGTTTTGTGTAGTTAAGGTCACTTAATCACTTGATCACTTAATAGAGTGGTAAAGTGATGACGTCACAAAAACTAAATTTATGAAATTATGGGATTTACTGAGACATTCTGAACAAACCTAAAATTGAACAAACTGAACAACTGAACAAACCTAAAATTCACTCAGTTTGGATTAAACTACATTGGGTATCGGGTTTGACGCAAGTTGTAAACCGAGCCTTTTTACCTTTCTGTTTGCCCGATTTATTATATTTTGGAAAGGTCCACAATACAATCGTCTCCGGTGCTAATTCGACAATGCTGACCAACATCTAGTGCCCTGGCTTTGAAAATTCACTGCGCTAAGAAACAATTTACCTGGAGAATTCTTTGTTGGCCGTGAGAGGGTGGATCCTTCTGTCGACGAATGAAGCTCAGCAGCCTTCTCGAGAACATTTATTCTCTTCATGTGCTTGCTTAACTCAAATTCAACCCGTAGAAACCCGGCACAATATAACGCAATTGACAGCAGAGAAATAACAGAAGCGAAAGATGGGAAACTCTGCTTCTGTGAAGTCATTTTTACGGTCGGTAGAAAGGATTGTTCAACACAGCATTGCTCGCTTCAGCTGGAAACGTGATACTGAGCAGATGTCGAATTTGTCTTGGCCTGTATATGTGATATCCTGTTTATGAAACGGAGGGCCATAGGTGAGCACTCCCACGCCCATAATTATCCAAATATATCTCTTCAGTTTGTCGCATGTTGAACAGTAAAACATGCTTTGTTGGATACAAAACAGGATTGCTAGATTTCCTTGAGCATTCGTTTAAAAACCCTTTACAAAGTATCACATGCTGGACAGTAACATGCTTTGTCGGAGACACAATGTACAAAAGAGGAGGGTTACATTTAATTCAATTAAAACTTTTTAAGGATTAAACCACTGCAAAAACTGTGTACGATCAAAACTTGCTCTCTAACAGAAGCGAAAGATGAGAAACTCTACTTCTGTGAAGTCATTTTTACGGTCGGTAGAAAGGATTGTTCAACACAGCATTGCTCGCTTCAGCTGGAAACGTGATACTGAGCAGATGTCGAATTTGTCTTGGCCTGTATATGTGATATCCTGTTTATGAAACGGAGGGCCATAGGTGAGCACTCCCACGCCCATATGTTGAACAGTGAAACATGCTTTGTTGGATACAAAACAGGATTGCTAGATTTCCTTGAGCATTCGTTTAAAAACCCTTTACGAAGTATCACATGCTGGACAGTAACATGCTTTGTCGGAGACACAATGTACAAAAGAGGAGGGTTACATTTCGAATTCGTTGAGCATTCATTTAAAACCGTGTACGATCAAAACTTGCTCTACGTTGGATCAAAATAGATCGTGACCACACCAAAAAAAACTTTAAAAATAGAAAATATACTGCAAAGGTTGGTCAAGACAACGTGAACATAGGCGTTGTTGCAATATTTCGGCTGGCCAACACCAGCCCTCTTCAGGTTTGTTGAATGGATAAGTGCTTGTTACAAGATCTTTATATTTACCGGAAATGACATAAAAAGGCTACGTGATGTGTTATAAAAACGGAAATGCATAAAAAAGAGGAGAGAGTTTTTTTAATAATACCCAAACCGACTTAAACCGGCCAGAATAGGCCTTATCACGGTTTTCGACGCCATCTTGACGGGTAGGCAAAGCGGTCAGAAATTACAGTGTTTGTATGAGAATCCGATAGCAAATAACTTCTTCCAAAATTGAATTTTTCACAATTTCTGAATCGTAACGTTAAAATATTAGTTAGAAGGTTGTATTCACCAAGTTTGAAGTATGTAGCTTGGCTAGAAGACGCTCAGTTAATTTTTGGAATTTTCCACACATTTGTCTGTAAATTTGGCTGGGTAAACAAACGTCTGGACGCAGTTCGCGGGAAAAAAAAATTTTGAGACTAATGTATGGAAAATTAAAAAAGAATAGATCAGCGACTTATAGGAAAGCTACATCCTTCAAACTTGGTGAATACAATCTTCTACCTAGTATTTTAACGTTTTGATTCACAAATTGTGTAAAATTCAATTTTGGAAGAAGTTATTTGCTATCGGATTATCATACAAACACTGTAATTTCTGACCGCTTTGCCTACCCGTCAAGATGGCGTCGAAAACCGTGATAAGGCCTATTAGTATTTTACTCTGTCTAACGCCAGACGATTTTACTCGTCAATGGGGAACCCCTGGGAGTCAATGGGTTAAGTCCCCCTTCGAAATGTTTTTGTGTCCCTTTTTTCTTGCAAAGTACTTTGGCATTAGAATTTTGAAAATATAAATCGACTTACAAACCAAGCATCGTGGAAAAATTGAGAATTCAGTTCTAACTTTTGCTTTCGGTATTTATGCAAAGTGCGGTGTGAAAGCAACACACGGAAAATAATTCCGCTCGGTAAATCAATGAAGACAGTTGCAATTGAGTTGAATCACAATAGCATTAACAACAACAACAGATCAACTTAAGTTAACGAAATGAAATTCATCACGACTGCAGCTAATACAAGGATTTTTGCGCAGTAAACAAAAAAAAAAAATGGACGTATACTGGGCACGCTTAGTGAAAAATTTGTTGATGATTCTGGTCTCCGTTGTTCTAGATCGGAAACAGTATATTTCAGGAAGAATTGAAGAATGTTCTAACTACTTGAATTCTTTGAGATTGCTCACTGCAAATATGGAAAGGTTTCTTCAAAAACACCATGATTTACAGACTATTTCTTCAACAGCGATAGTTCTACTGCTCAGTGAAAAGCATAAATATTAGTCATGAAAATGTCACTCACCTGAACAGAACGGCGCCTTCTGCAAATGTTCCTAAAGCTTAAAGCCCGCCAAGACTTGCATCTCAAATCTTAAATGTTGGGTTTTCTTTCTGTGCGATTCCTTTTCCGTGAACTAATAAGGGCGTTTCAAAAATTAAAATTATTTCTTAACTGGTCGGATACTGGTGCAGGTCGGATACTGGGCAACATACTACATCGCAAAAATATATGCTAAAATGCGTGCTGCACGAGCAGAACGATTATTTTTCCTCTTTTAACCAATGATAATGATGTTATATTGTGGCGTTTTCATTGCCATAGCCGCCATTTTTTCTTAAACTCTCTATTAAACGAAAACAGTGACCTCAACCACGTTTTCTGAGCCCGCGAGACAGAGCACCCCCAGCAAACCATTGTTTTAACGAAAACCGCTTGACAGCAACCTTGGTTCTGGTCATTGTTGTCTAAGGTCTTCCTGTCAAAACGCACAGTAAATGCATGTAGCCGGCGTTTATGCGCGGGAAAACGAGTGTGCTATATAGCAAGTTGTTGTTCCTTACTTCTGATTGGCTATGAATGTGACTCTTGGTTTCAAGCCAATCAAGTATTCAAAGAAAACCGCTGTTCTACCAACCAAAAGGGGTTATGCATGTGTTTTTTCACTGTCTTTTCTTCTTTTCTTATCTTTTTTTTCCTTTCTTTTTTTGGTTTAGGCCTATCGCTTACCAACGGTAACTAGATGCTTCTGTGAAGCATACACTGGCTTGCCTGTGATACGTGCTACAGAAAATCAGAAGACACTGAATTGTGTGGTATTGAAATACAGCATTCCAGTCTCTGAAGAATAACAAATAAAAGAGAAGCGAGAAACATTGGCTTCTGGGCTGACATGTTGATAATTTTCAAGTTCCCTCACAACTTCTTTTCACCACAAGTGTGCCCTATGAGCATCCGAAAAATTTGTAATAGTAAACTTCACTGAAGTCAAGCCCTGTTTCGCGGGGTTAGTGTTGGGATGGGAGACCAAAACAATAAACCCTCATAAAAAACAGAAACATCTGACCAAAAATACTATTAACGCTAACAAATGCGAACTCAGCAAGGTTCAGATTCTGGTAGCTTGCTTTATGCAAAACAAATATTGATGAAAAAGCGAATAAATATTGATACACAGTTTTCAGAAAGAGCAGAAGGAAGTTTCCCGGACGGTCGATCAAGAATAAAATATTTACGACATGAAAACAACATTAATTTTGAACTGTGAATATAGAATATAAAAAGTTACGATCAGCGACAAACATTTTGGGAGATTTTTGCTACGTTCAAGTAAATTGCAAAATCGAAAGTGACGTGGCCGGAATTCAGCGGGCGCCATGATTAAGTTACCGCGGCATGTTTACTCGCCAAACAGTGAAGCATCTGTGTCAAATGATGGCAAGATACCGGGTTTTTGTAAGTTTCTTTTTCTGTCAAGTGTTATAAAGTTTGACAATGAAATGAGCGAAGTCAAAACAAAGATCACAATCGCCCAACTCTTGTTTATGCAAAGTCAAAATTTACTCTCCAAGACGCGTACGACGTTATTTATCACCAGGTAATTCCATCATTTTGGAAATAGCAGCTACTTTATTATTCATCTGCGTCACAAGTTTTCACTGATTTTGGGGCTCATTTTGTTGAAACTCAAGCACGCTTCCAACAGGCCTGTGAACCCTTCCTGCTTACAGAGCAATACTAAAAAACTTCTCCCATATCACATTTGAACCTTAAGCTCGAAAATTCAATACACAACATGATATTATAATTCACAAAGGCAGAAAATACCGCAGAATCCTTTTCCAGCGAAAATTTTATTGAAACAAACAACATATTTGCTCTTAGAGGGGAAAACCTCTTCCTATTTCATTGCGTGCGTGAAGACAAGAAACTCAATTGTGTCAAATTACCATGTACTTCAGGTAAATACTGCTCACTTTGATTTCGTCTCGACGGGCGATAGATTGTTGTTGAAGTCCAGTACTTGTCGCTTTTGAGATTCATGCCTAGTTTATCCAACTGACTTTCCATTATTGAGCTCCATAAGGGTATATTTTGTTTAAGGATCCACTAAAACGCCATTCGCGTTGCATGACTTTCGACGCCATTGCAGGCTAAGTTGATGATTCTATACTGTGTCCACCAGAGAAATCTACGCAGTTCCACTACCCTCTAGATCCTAAGAAAATACGCGCAGAAGGCTCTATACACAAAGACACCACTTACCAGGGGAGTGACAGGCAAGACTTTTACCGACACGGAAAAAAAAAAAAAAAAAAAAAAAAAAGAAAACAAACAAACTAAACGAAGACCTCGACTGGGTTTGCCCATAGGCAACCCAGTAACAAGCATCAAAATCCCTGAAGGATTTCCAGACTGGAAAGCCGTGCCAGAATATCTCATGAAAACGTATGGCCGAAAGAGAATGAAATGTGCATCTTCTTTCCTGTACAAAGCACTAATCCTTGTAATTAAAATACCTTTTTACAGGTACAAGCTGGAAATTGTCGGTGGAATGGGACCAACTGTAGGATTGGTAAGTTGCTGCATACCTGAAGCCGCCCGCGTTGCGCCTCCAGCCAATAGAGAGCTTAAGCACTCGCGTTTTTGAGACCGGACGGAAACCGGAAGAGAACATTTCGCGTGCCAGGACAGTGGTGTCTCCCAGATTTTTATACGAATCATCTCTAATGCGGACAAGATACTTAGCAATGCAAATGTGTTTGTGTGAAGACAAGTTAAAAGGGAAAACATTACACTTCCGGTTGCCGTCCGCGTCTCAAAAACGCGCCTACTTAAGCTCCCTATTATCTAAACAATGACTGGAGAGCTTACGTTTTCTCGAAGAATCAAGTAGACACGACGGCAACGATATCGAAAGCCTTTCGATATCGTTGCAAACGGTTTGAAAAAGACGCCGTGCTGTTTAAATCGCTCCGCGATTTTTCCAATAGTATGGCTCAGTTATCTAGGAAATAAAGTATTACAGACGGCACGAAAACGAAGAACCACCGTCGTGTGTCATCGCTCGTTACAAACCCCCTGCATTTAACGTTGTTTCGCAGAGTACAGTGAAGAATTGTTTTTAAATGGTACCGAATGTGTAGCAAGATTGCTTTCATTTTTTCAAATCTTTTATTATTATTATTATTATTATTATTATTATTATTATTATTATTATTTCGTTTCTCCTAAACTTTCAGTAGTTCAAATTTTACAAAGAATATGCGGAATTTGCAATTCAATGCGATCTTCTTGACTTAAGATAGACAGTGTCTCTAATGTGTGGAAAGTCAGCTGCTTTCACGATCTATTATTTTTATTATTATTATTATTATTATTATTATTATTATTATTATTATTATTATTATTTGCTATCCCCAGCAATGCTGTTTTCTGGATCGCTTCCGACCTCACATTCACGCCGATTCGCTTCGTGTACTCCTTAAAGTTGACTGATACGGCTCCAAGGGCCCCAATAACAACAGGCACTGCAATGACTTTTCCCATGTGCCAGATAGGACTTTTATTCGCTGATTATTCGACTTGTGTATACTAGAACAATTCACCTCTGCGTCGGTGAAAGGGAAGGTTTATTTATCTCCACTTCGGTGAATAATTGTTAATTAGCTGTCGCTGAATTTCATTCTTTCAGGTGTGGCGTGTTGGTTTTATGGGGCATAATTCCTACAGGGAAAACGTTGATCTTTTCTTACGTCTTTTTAAAGAAGCAATAGAGTCTGTCCACGCTGGTCGTCCCAAGGCCCAACTTTAAACTACGAAAATAGTCAGTGCTGTAAACATTTTCCAGACGAGCATTCAACATTGTCGGAGGCTTTTAGATGGCTCAGATTGTATTCATATATTTACGTATTTAATTCTTTGCAAGGGTCTCTTAGGAAATGCTGGTGGAATGCCCGTGGGCAAATGGTTGTAGCCGTTTTATTTGCAAATAATTTGTACACATGATGTTCAAACATGGAAAAAAAAAAGGAGGAATTGGTTGTAGATATAGAACGCCATCCCGTTGTAACGAAGCCCTTCCTAGAATTGGCCACACATTTTAAGAAACGGTCCAGATAAGAACGATAGCAACAACGGCAACGAACATGTTGGAATTCAATTGGTATGCAAAAAGGTGATAACTTTTCTATTGTCTGTACTTACTTCTGATTGGCTTAAACAGCAAAAGTTAACACAACTTCATAAAAGCAGTATTATATTCATCCTTACTTTCCAACCATCTTCAATCTTTTATCTGGTCTCAGTTTAAATGAATTCCACAGAAATCGTATGTGGGGAACATGTAAAATTGTAAACGTTTCTTGGCTTTTGTTTTCAACTCTTGTGATGGGTCAAAATCTTTTAACACAAAAAAACACCCTTTCAAAGTGGGCTGTAAATGAATTTTATTGCCTTAACTGCCTTCCTGTAGGTTTATGCATTCTCTGTGTAAAAATGATAACATTCCTATGTGGGGAAAGCCCCGTTGCCGCATAACAAAGGAAATTGCTATCCACCTTACACGGATCATTACTTAAACTAGATCTCTGAAGTACTTAGATGACACCTAGCTAGACAAGTTATGGCTAGTATAGTTCGCTGAAATATTACGAAGACCACAGTAGTGTAACATTTTCTTGTGCTTGATTTCCTTTTAATTTTGCCGTAGCAATGCTTACATAAATGAGACTTGAAAGTCTCTTACAAGGTGGGACACTTCACCCTTCGCTGTAATGCGTGGTACCTCGTGTGGGTTTTAACGAACTGTGTGGTTTAGAAAAAAGACCAGTTGGAGGTACTTGTGCATTATGTTGCCTAACTTTAACCTATAGGTGCCCGACGCTCGGTCCCTATTTTGTGGAAGGGTCTACACTCAACTGATCATTTTGAAATCTTCGAGTCTCATATTTCACAAGAGTTGGGTATTGTTTGAACATTTGAATAAGTTTTTCCCAAACCCGGGTTAGTGGTTAATGAGTGTTTATAAAAAAAGGCTAACGGGCTAACGTTTACAAAAGCGGTTAGAATTCTCATATCCTGAAAAAATGCCGAGATATAGCAGATTGTTTGTAACATTCCTCGAATTATAACAATTCGCATTTCACTCGGTTTTTCAGATTTGTTGTCAATGTTTTCGGGATGTTCTCAATGTTT
>NC_090888.1:62473203-62515703 GCF_036669925.1 Montipora capricornis
CGAAATTGACAAGGGCGGTTTGGAGATGTGAGTAGAAGTGGGATCTGTCTCATATGGTTTAGGGGCCGACAGTTGTCTCCCTCAATGTCGTACCGCTAGGAAGGTCGGTATCCTAAAGCAGCCAAGGGCCAACTGCGTCCAAAAGCGATCGCACGAGCCGAAAACCCGGGATGACTCTTTTGGTACGACAATCCAGCGCCATGTCTTGAGGTACCGCGTCTCTCTCTTTTGTTCAAACATTCCGTCAGCGCATGCGTAAATGGTCGTACTCTCCGATATGCAGCATACTAACAAAAAGATGTTTTTTTACAATGAATTTTACATTTCAGTTGAACGTAACGTAAGAACCCTGCGTGTCTGGCCTTCTCGAGACAGAGGTGAGAAATCGTTTCATGCGGACTGGGACGCCTAAAATATTTGTTGCAAGGCATGCGTGGCAGTTCATGTATATTAATGTAATAAGAGAATACTGAGATTTATATTTGTAGATTACTATAGTCAAACTCTACATCTCTTTGCAATAATCGCATTCAAGATTTACTCTTTTTATTGTATAAAAGTCTCTTTTTTTTACGATGCGTAGTACCTCTTGCAGGTCTTAACGATATTTGCGGATGTAGAAAAAAAGATCAGTTACAGGTTCTTGTGCATTAGGTTGCCTAACTTTAACCAACAGGACCGATGCCATCCCTATTTTGTGGAAGGGTCTACACTCATAACTGATTAATAATCAACGAAAGTTTCGAGTCTCGTATGTTATCAAGAATTGGGAATAGTAGAGCATGTATTTGACAAGCACGGGTTTAGTGGTTAATAATAGTTTACAAAGGCTAACGTTTACAATTTTAAAGGCGATTAAATCTCTCATATCCTGAGCAAATGCCGAAATATAGCAGATTGTTTGTAACATTCCTCGAATTATGACAATTAGCTTTTCACTCGGTTATCAGATTTGGCGTTTATGTTTTCGGGAAGCTTTCTTGCGTAATTTGTCTCTCTGAAGTTGAACTCCAACATCTGCAGCGTGCATGGGCAATAAATTGCATGCGAATTAAAATATGCATTTACGCAGACAGAAGTGTAGTATAGTTGTACATAAATTGTAGTTCAACTTACGGCACAACTGATACAAGTGGTATTTACCCTATTTACTCCACTGGGTCGATGGCTAAATGCTGTTGGGTCGTAAATAAAGGTTGTCATGGCTTAGCATTGTCTGCCGTCGTTTTATTTCAATTTCTCACTTGTATTTGATTGCAACCATTCAATGTAACTTTGGGAATAAGAGGCAAATATTAAAAGTTCAATACGATCCTACTTTAGCATACCTCGTTCCCAGTGTCCTCGGTAAAGAGTCTATCTCTGTGTGGTAATCTAACAAGACTTCTATCCTCTTTGTTATCGTTTTCTACTACAATCTCTTTAGGTCTTTGCGGATGAGGGGCCCTTTTCTCGGAAGTCCCGATAACTTTTCGGGTCCGGAAAGCCATTTATGATACTACCTTCCACTTGCTTTCATAAGCTGGTCCTTAAGCATGTTGCCAAGTTAACAAAACGCAAAATGACAGTGAAGTTTGTGGACTTAAATCTCTCCGTTCTTAATTATGACACCCGGAGAAGGCCTGAAAAGTTTCGGAACTTTCGAGAAAATGGCCCCTGGTTATCCCAAGTCGTCTCCATCAATGGTTCTGTTTATCCTTGCCACTGTGGCATTTGAGAAAAAAAAACAATACGTAATTCTCATAAACATTTCTCCTGTTATTTTTCCCCTGAAGTATTTTTAAGTGTACTGATATATTTCACTTTACGATAACCACCACGTCATCTGACATTTGCAAAAATACGGGTCATCTAAACAAGCGATCTGCCCAAGTTTCCCCCTCTTCTGTGTTTGTTGCCTCTCGGAACTCACATCTCCACTCTTCTCGAACAGTGTGTGCGTTCTTAACGCCTTGTACTGTTACCAGCAATGGTTGTAAGATGGCGCCTGTAGTGCACACGTCATATCCGAGAAGACTGAGTAATGTCGATCCGTTTTTAAAAGTAAGTTAAGCTTTTTAAAGACCCTCGATCTCTCACACTAAATATATACTAAGGACCAAATACAAAAGTGGCAGCTAATATTATATTGAATGAAAGATGTATATATTTGAAGTGTGGGTTAGGGGTGCAGGGATGGCGCCGTGGTGAGAGCACTCGCCTCCCACCAATGTGGCCCGGGCTAGATTCCCAGACTCGGCGTCATATGTGGGTTGAGTTTGTTGGTTCTCTACTCGGCACTGAGAGGTTTTCTCCGGGTACTCAGGTTTGCCCTCTCCTCAAAAACCGACATTTGACTTGATTTACTTTCATTGTGGATTTCAGTTTACAGTGTCCCCAATTAGCGCTCCAGCGCCAGAACGACTAGACACTTAAATAAAGTTCCTTTCCTTTCCTTTCCTTTTAAAGACGAAAGTGAGAATTGATCCACGCACTTACCTGGACAAGTTAAGCAATTGTCACTCGGAAACAACGGAGAGATTTTTTCGGTGTTTCTTAGAGACAATTGGTGTAATTGTCCTGAAAAATGCGAGGATCATTTTTGTATTATTCTTTTACTTTTTAGCTTAGATTAGCCTCATAAGCTTATTTTACAGCTAAACTTGTCAACGTTTAGACTTGGAAAAGAGACTAGTAAGTCTGAATTATAATCGAGCCTCGGTCAGAAGCCCCGATCTCTTCAAACTTTTGAGTTGTTTTACCTCTAGCGCAATTCTTGCCATTCTGTTTGTAGCAGAGGCCAGAGGGCCGTTTCTCGAAAGTCCTGAAACTTTACGGGATATTTTCGGGTGCCACAATGCCATTTGTATCTCAAGAACGGAGAGGATTTAATTTGTCAAACTTCACAGTTATTTTTCTTTTTGGTACCTTGAAAACGTGTTAAAAGATCTAGATCGGCTTTCCAAACCAAGCGGTTGGCAATTTCACAGATGGCTTTTCGGGCCGGAAAAATTTTCGGAACTTTCGAGAAACGGGCCCCTGGGTTATCAAGCTTTTCATGAAGTGAAGCAAATTCATTTTCTTTCGAAGTGGCATCTTCGCCAGCAGAGGTTTTTCTTTGTGCCAGCCGCGCCAGCGCCTCGAGCTGGCGGATAATTTGGATAACTTGGTCCAGTATCGCTTACTTGAGCGATTCCAATGACCAGTTAATTTTTATCGATGACTGACGAGATTTGCTTTTGTCGTCTTTCGTTTCCGGGATTTTATCCAGTCTTAGTCTTTTGTCGTTGGATTCATTGCTTTCCCTGAGTTGTCGATGTAGTCGTATCTTGTGTTGAGAATTCAAGCTTAGAGAACATAACACCGGTATGTTTAATGCAGGAAACAGATAACGTGTGGCACTACCAAATACAAACCCAATTTGCGATAATGGACAGCGTGTTTGAACATAAGGCATAAAGTTCATCGCCTTGTCTTAGACACAAACCACACTTGCATCTTCATCGTGGCCACAGTTGTGACTTCCCCAACCTCTGTGCGCACATTGAGACAATGTAGACTCTGTTCCTTTACAACTGACGTCATCCATCCAGATCTTACCAGTCCCTGGGCCATATCTTGCTCCAGAAGGAGCAGAGGATGCACGAGAGAATCCCAACTCGCGGCAAACCACGTTGGCATTATTGAGGTCCCAGCCGTCATCACAAACTGTTCCCCAATTACCATTATAGAAGACTTCAACACGGCCGCTTGAACCTCCGCCATTTACTAATCGAACTGTCCAAAGAAATAGGAAAAACCTGTTAGAGCCTTGTTAAGGAAGGAGGCGATGAATGAAGAAGCTATGGGCAGTTATGTGTTGGCTGGGACAGATATGCGCAACACTGCAACTAACGCTATATATGCAGAAAGGTGAAGTACATAGTCAAACTTTATTAATCCCTCGTTAAGTACTGACAAAATCTGTGGTGCCCGCGTAACCAACCGACATGTTGGTTACTGAAACCATGAAAGCATGTGCATAAAAACACCTACTGATTGTTGTCCGTCGTTCTGTATCATGCTAAAGTTTCATTGGTGGCAAACCAGTCGTTGTCAGTGACTGAATGGTGTGATGCACCAGTAACTAATGCTTAGTCTCAAAACACGAAAAGGATGACAATTTTCCAGTAGTTTAGAAGCCCATCCATGCTGAATGAGCAACGGTAAGGCGGCAGTAAATGTATTTCCGTGAGAATAATCCTTGTGCTAATTTTCCTCGCTAACCTCGTTATACAGCTAAAATCACCCTCAGTGTTTCACATGTCAGCAAGGCTAGTAAGTGTAATTAACACGAAATGATAAATGCAAAAGAAAAATTTCAGTACTGGGGACCACTATTGCATAGTTGATGTAATTGGATACAACTGTTGTCTTGCTTGATGAATGAGCTGATTCAGGAGCTTTTCTTTCCATGTATTTTTGTGATGCAAGTTCGTCATAATGAATACATCACTGCCATTTTCTCAAAAAAACAAAAATATTTCTTAATAGTGAAACTGGCTCAAAACTATTCCTTTCTTTTGTTCATGGTTGTCAACAAACTCTGTTTAAATGGCATCACTTCACCAACAATTACTTCATTGAATAATAACCGAAATCTAACTCACCTTTGAAAGTAGTTTCCACAGAAGTTATTGTCTCAGCGGTAAAAAACCCTGCGCTCGCAGCAACACAAGTGTAATTTCCTGAATCCTCCTCTCTAAAATCACTGATAACTAAGGTGCCATTGATCTGCTGACTTCGCCCAAATGGCATTTGAGAACCTTGTCGCTTCCAGGTAATGACTGGTGGTGGATGCCCAGCTGCGCTACAGTTTAAAATAACATTGCTCCCGATCCCACGAGCAATCTTCGAAGGCGGCTTAAAAGTGAACCGAGGAAGGGATACCACAACCAAGAGAGTTCTTTTAGCAGCTTTCCCCAACGTGTTCGTCGCGTTGCAGAAGTAGTCTGCTGAATCACTTCTTCGGACTTCAAGAAGTTTTATGACGCTTCTATTACTCTCCACCCTCCCATGCGGCAGCTGACCAAACGACTTACTCCAGGTGACGACCGCCGCTGGCTGACCTGTCACATGACAAGTTGGAAGCGTGACATTACTTCCTTCAAGGGCGTAAAGAGGCCCCGGTTGAAGCGAAATAATAGGACGGGCTGTGGGAAAGTAAAAAAAAACAATAATGGATTCCCTTAAATTAATATATAAATTCCAGAAAATTAAAACTCGTAAACAACAGTTGCATCAACTTCGTCCAAGGAACTTACAGTGAAACAAAGTTCTCTACCAGTCATAACGCTCTTTAAAACCACAATTTTTTGTTTCCGGAATCTAACGAATAGCATAGCAGCCGGGCATTTGGCCACCCAGTTAACATTGCGCGCCTTTGTTGATGTTGTTGTTATCCGGGAATTTGGAGCGTCTACTTCCATAAATGGGCAAGTATCGCTTAAGAGAAAAAGTCGAACAAAACTTTGTCATGGAAATAACGAATGTTATGAAGATCGTCGGGGGAGAATATTCTGTGAAATTAAATGAATTTTGATGAGAAAAACTGCAGGCTACCTTGCTATTTCGCGCACTTTTCTATGAAGCATGGAAATGCGTTTGTACTAAATTCAAGAGGAAAAGACAGTTTACACGCGTGGTACCTGGTTGTTTGAACTTTTAACTGGACCTTTGTAAGCAAGCAACCTATATTTATTTGATTTCCAAGCAGTTGGCGATGGAAACAAAAAGGGCGAGATTGTTTAATTCGCTTTTTGCGCGGTCTTCGTAAATGATGCGAGAGGTAGTGATAAGCGGTACTGAGTGAAATAAATAAAAACATTCGTCAGCGAGCGCACGGCAATACACACTTGTAGTAGCATTGGATGCAATGCTCTTATTCTACGTTCCTAAAATTTCTTCTTTTTCAAGTTTACCAAGTTTGCAAACGGGTATTGAATCCAACAACAATTTCTTCTTCCTGTAAATTAAAGATAAACTGATCCCTCTGAGCTCCTCTACAGTTACATACATACTTAATTGACCGCTCCCCATAGGGGCTTTTCAGGGCCAATGAAACACAACGAAACGACGGAACAGAACAACGACAATTGTTAAGAATCCCAACCCACCGGCAAACCAGTTGGCTATTTACAAGTGCAGCTGGCAAATTGAACCAGGGACTACCAGGATCAAATTCAAAGAGTGGTCAGAGCGGGTCTTGAACCCGGGATCTCCGGATCTCAAGGCAAGCGCCCTAACCACTGAGCCACACTGCCTCCTCAGTTACTTTTCCAGACCAGAAATCTCAATCTCCTTTCACAAAACGCAGTTTTGTTATCAGTGACAAAACGAAATGAACAACGAAGGCTTTTTACTGATTGGGACAGAGATGAGTATTCTATTCTGATGTTCCCGAAGACTTGCTTTGCCTCAGTCTGTGTTCATGTTCCGGCAACCTCCGACAGCGGAAGAAACGCATATAATATTTGGACAGAATTTATATCGATCCGACGGCCAGTTCGCTGTTTGTGTTTCCTTGCAATGTGTATGTAGAAATTCCCAATTGCGGTAATCTTCGCTGCAATTCCAAGAGAAGATGGCTCAACAACGATTCCGTTTACACTCCATAACATGTTGCGAAGAGAGAGTCATACATAAATAAAAATAGAAACTGAAATTCTAATAAACGTAGCTTGTTTTCCCGTGAAAAACAAAATTATATATCCCATTTGATACCCGATGGAAACAGATTACTTCAAACAGTCACAGAATTCCGAGTTTCGGACACCCTGAAATAACGTGGGCGCGCAATGTAAAGTGGGTGGGTCAGATTCTTTAATCACTTTATCAGTTACCTTCTTATCTCACTTTGCCACGATGAATAAGAACAACCTTTTCATGACATTAACTTCTTTTTTCAGTCGATTATTAGCAAAGGAAACTAAATTAGTCTGACAACTTTAGATAATAATACTTACTATTAACTATCAGTTGGACCTCTGCCGAAGCGTTCCCCAAAAGGTTCGTCGCTGAACATCGATAAATACCGGCGTCACTTCCTTTCAAATTCGGGAAACGCAACATTGCTTCTGATACCGCAGACTGGCTCACCTCTGTCTGATTGATCACTCTACTCCATACCACTGTAGGCTCGGGATTTCCTGTGACTGAGCATTGAAAGGAGGCTGATTCGCTTTCGTTTACTGTCATCTCCGCAGGAGAAACAACAACTGTCGGAGCTGAAATCGATTCACCAGGCTCTCCTTTAACTCCGGGTAGACCTGGTCGACCAATGTCTCCCTTGATTCCGTTAGGTCCAAACTTCCCGTTCTTGCCCGGTGATCCCATAATCCCTCGATCTCCCTTCTTCCCGTTCT
Source organism: Montipora capricornis (assembly GCF_036669925.1). Taxonomy (NCBI): domain Eukaryota; kingdom Metazoa; phylum Cnidaria; class Anthozoa; order Scleractinia; family Acroporidae; genus Montipora; species Montipora capricornis. The sequence continues at coordinate 62,480,586 of NC_090888.1, forward strand.
TTCCTTTCTGCCCTCTTCGTCCTCGGGCTCCTGTCTCTCCCATCGGTCCAGGTGGACCGGGAGGGCCTGCAGGCCCTGACGGGCGCGTGGCACCCTTCCATTGACAGAGTTGTGGTTTCATTTCGGATAAAAATTGCCTCATTTTCAGTATCGTTTCTGCGTCGATGTCTGGTTTCGTAGCATTCTGGACTGGATTAGCATTTCGCCTCTTTCTATGTAGCTTATATGAGCCTGTTTTTTTAAAAAAAGGCAAATAAAAAGAAGCGACTCAGTTTTCAGTGCACTTCCTACCTTGTCTACCTTGCTAACAATCTTGTTAAGCTGCATCTCCCTGAGTCATGAGACCAATCATATGTGGATGCTATCCGAACCAGAGGCAGAGATGTTTTAATAGAACTCGCTTGGCCAAAACGATAAATCACAGAGTTAATGGGAATGGGAAAACGAGAAATGACAACTTCAAATCGCGCTTGGAAACGTTTTGTGTAGTTAAGGTCACTTAATCACTTGATCACTTAATAGAGTGGTAAAGTGATGACGTCACAAAAACTAAATTTATGAAATTATGGGATTTACTGAGACATTCTGAAAGTACATGATGAAGAATGGCCGCTTGCCCAAAATCAGCATATGGTTGCAATATGGGGGTAAGATATTAATGTGAAATGTGAGGCTTTGGCCTTTTTGGCAAACGAAATCATACAGGCCATGTTGCCTGACAGACACGTTAGCATGGAGACCAGACCTATGATGAGGTTTTCTCCCATAAATTAAAATGGCGCAACCCGCACATAGGGTCACCCACACAAAAGTCAAACAAAAGCCAGCCATTACTTTAGATTTCATTCTTACAATACGTAAATAATCTTTCTTTTTTTCTTTAAATGCTGAGCGAACTGTCATCGGACCCCTCTTCTTATATAACCATCCTCAAATAAGAGACAACCAAAGATAATCTCGTATGTAACAAAGTTACAAAAGGTATCAAATATGATACGCAACAAGATGACAGACCGCTAATCACTGTACCAAAGCACTGAACAAACCTAAAATTCACTCAGTTTGGATTAAACTACATTGAGTATCGGGTTTGACGCAAGTTGTAAACCGGGTTTTTTTACCTTTCTGTTTGCCCGATTTATTATATTTTGGAAAGGTCCACAATACAATCGTCTCCGGTGCTAATTCCACAATGCTGACCAACATCTAATGCCGGGGCTTTGAAAATTCACTGCGCTAAGAAACAATTTACCTGGAGAATTCTTTGTTGGCCGTGAGAGGGTGGATCCTTCTGTCGACGAATGAAGCTCAGCAGCCTTCTCGAGAACATTTATTCTCTTCATGTGCTTGCTTAACTCAAATTCAACCCGTAGAAACCCGGCACAATATAATGCAATTGACAGCAGAGAAATAACAGAAGCGAAAGATGGGAAACTCTGTTTCTGTGAAGTCATTTTTACGGTCGGTAGAAAGGATTGTTCAACACAGCATTGCTCGCTTCAGCTGGAAACGTGATACTGAGCAGATGTCGAATTTGTCTTGGCCTGTATATGTGATATCCTGTTTATGAAACGGAGGGCCATAGGTGAGCACTCCCACGCCCATAATTATCCAAATATATCTCTTCAGTTTGTCGCATGTTGAACAGTAAAACATGCTTTGTTGGATACAAAACAGGATTGCTAGATTTCCTTGAGCATTCGTTTAAAAACCCTTTACGAAGTATCACATGCTGGACAGTAACATGCTTTGTTGGAGACACAATGTACAAAAGAGGAGGGTTACATTTAATTCAATTAAAACTTTTTAAGGATTAAACCACTGCAAAAACTGTGTACGATCAAAACTTGCTCTACGTTGGATCAAAATAGATCGTGACCACACCAAAAAAAACTTTAAAAATAGAAAATATACTGCAAAGGTTGGTCAAGACAACGTGAACATAGGTGTTGTTGCAATATTTCGGCTGGCCAACACCAGCCTTTTTCAGGTTTATTGAATGGATAAGTGCTTGTTACAAGATCTTTATATTTACCGGAAATGACATAAAAAGGCTACGTGATGTGTTATAAAAACGGAAATGCATAAAAAAGAGGAGAGAGTTTTTTTAATAATACATGATAACAAGATGAAAAAAACAAAAGAAAATTAAAAGGTAGCTAAACTAAATTACATTTCATCTCTTCTGTTAAGGCCTGCAGGCTCCAGTGTTTTTCCTCTGTGTATGAGGAATGCCTCACGAGCCTTTCTGATGGAGTCACGACTCAGTAGTGTGCAGTTGTTCGAGCGGTATAAGGATCATGTGATCCTCCGCGTGACCACTGGTCAGGAAGTGTCGTGAAACCGCAGTGGGGGTATAACTACACAAAAGGGGTTTATAATAGGTCGCCTATGTTCATTAAAGCGGTCTTTAAGACGACGTTTGGTCCCCTAATGAAACAGCTAATGTAATTTACATGATTCAGTGCACTAAATGTAATCTTCAGTACATCGGAGAGACCAAACGTCGTCTTAAAGACCGCTTTAATGAACATAGGCGACCTATTATAAACCCCTTTTGTAGTTATACCGCCACTGCGGTTTCACGACACTTCCTGACCAGTGGTAGCGCGGAGGATCACATGATCCTTGTACTGCTCGAACAAGAGCACACTAGTCGTGACTCCATCAGAAAGGCTCGTGAGGCATTCCTCATACACAGAGGAAAAACACTGGAGCCTGCAGGCCTTAACAGAAGAGATGAAATGTAATTTATTTTAGCTACCTTTTAATTTTCTTTTGTTTTTTTCATCTTGTTATCATGTATTATTCTCTCTCCTCTTTTTTATGCATTTCCGTTTTTATAACACATCACGTAGCCTTTTTATGTAATTTCCGGTAAATATAAAGATCTTGTAACAAGCATTTATCCATTCAATAAACCTGAAGAAGGCTGGTGTTGGCCAGCCGAAATATTGCAACAACGCCTATGTTCACGTTGTCTTGACCAACCTTTGCAGTATATTTTCTATTAATTTAAACACCGTTGTATATGAAGACAACATGACAAAGAGTTCACATTGCGCAAGGTTGATAAACAGGCAGTTTGTTGCTACCCTGGCAAGGAGAAATTGAATCCGGGTCTTTGAATTGTACGTAACTTTTTATCTTAAGCTATGTTTAAATTTTTTATAACTAGAGTAGCAACGAACTATGTCTGATGACAAACTTAGTTGGAATAGTGTAATTAAATGCAATTGATGCCCTGGAGATATCATGCCTTGCTGTTCACGTGCGTTTTAGGTCAAAGGGTTAGTTTTGCAATGTTTTTTTCAGTTTAGGTTGGTATTCTTCCGGAGTATTTTATTTTATTTTATTTTTTTTAAGTAAATTAATTTTATTCTTCAAAAAAACTAATAAAATACCTTTTAAAGGGAATATCAAACAATTGCACTTCAAACTGAATAGAAAACTGACACTGGGTGAATGGTTCTCTTCGTGCAGGGCAAAGCCGGCCATGTGTTTTGAAATCTGACAGCCCTCATTTTGATCAGCACCAAACGGAACAACAACACGCTCAATATGAGCCCGCACTCTCCCGTACCACTCTCGTACCAGGAGTCCTCGGAATATTTGGTCAGCGAGTGGTCTCTTTGGTTGGTAACCATAGTGTTAGCGAGGACTTCCGGTGCTTGGGCTGAAGAGGTTTCAATAGCGAAGGCTTTGCGCGTCCCGCAAAATCCTTTTTACATTTTCCTATATTTCTTTGTTGTTCTTTTTTTAAAATTTATTTCTAACAACAAACATTAGCTACACATTAAATCAAAACTGAGGATAAAAAGGAAAAACAGGAAAGGAACAAACTTGAAAGATAAAAAGGAAAGGAAAACTTAAATACACGAAATCACGAAATAAATAAAAAAGCAGACAAACGGCTAACAGCGCGGGGAGGGGAGGGCAAAAAGATTTCTGATCTTATTTTAATACAATTAAAAAGTAACAGTCTGTAAGATTTGTAAGGAGCATAGTATGACGTTACGAGTATTTTTTCGGTGTTAATTTACAAATTTTCAACTTTGTATTTATAATTGATTCTAGTAATAAATTCGGTTAGTACAAGTCAGCTGTTGTTTAGTTTACTCACATACACATAGAATTTTATGAAAAGGAGGGTGTAATTGAATTTTCTCACTGGCTTCATCTATGTTGGGTGCTTAAAGGTGGCGAAAAGCATTTCTTTTGCATCTGGTTGAAAGTTGGAACCGTGCTGAGTGTTAAATCAATTAATGACTTTGCATGTGAAGGTTTTGGTAAATTCGCAGTCGATCAGGTGTGATTTATGGAGTCTGGCTCACCACATTAGATGCAGTCACTGTGTACTTATCCCATACCTGCAAAGTTCTTTCTTTGTAGTAACTATCCTATGTTGAAACTATCCTATGTTGAAATTCTCTCAAGTTATTTTCTTCGTATGTTTTTTGAAGCCATTTTAAAAGCATCTGTCCAGTGTCTATGGAAATGTATATCTCTTTCCCATCTTTCCGGTCCAGCATGGGGTGATTTGTGTTTCTTAACGAGAGGTAGGCGATCATAGTCTCTTGCCCTATATGTTTCAAAATTGATTTGACTTGTTTCATTCAGTAAAAAATACTTCCAGTTTTCTCCGTAATTGAAGCTCGCATTGTACCCTAGGACTCGCGCTCTGTTCTTCAAACGCACAGGGATTGCACTCAAGATTTGAAAGAACTGGAGAAAGTTTGTGTTGAAAAGTTAGGTATGGGCCGTTTTCATTAAAAAGCTGTTGGATCGTGTGGATACCCTTGACAAAACCATTCCCTTCTTCCAGAGTATATAATTTTCATTCAGGGTGGTTTTAAAGTCTACGCTGAGAACAATGATTTCTCGACTAGTAAGTTCCTATCCAAGTCAACCAAGGGCCCGGACTGCAAGCACTAACTGGGAGTAATTAAATTTCTTTAAAGTTTGGTCCAGTTTTCATTTTCGACTTTAAAAGTGCTTAAAAGAAAATGGCCTTCTTCATGCCAAAGGTAACGGAACGTGACAACATTTTTTTTCCCTTGGAACTGCTTTCATTTTATTAGAAAAAGGTTTTAGAGGAGAGTTTGAATAAAATAATGTAAAGAGAGAAGAAAGAGACTCGGTGGTGATGGAACAAGAAGAGCAAGAAATTCTGGAAATTATAGAAGGCAGCTTTTAAGTAATGTTTAAAAACACGAGGCGTATACCCGATAAAACACGTGTTGCGAGTTTTTTCAACGACTTAAAAGACATTCCACAACAAGCGTATCCCTCTGGACTCAAAAAAATGGTTTCAAAAGAGCCCTTTTCCGAGTTGCTGCATGTCTCAGTTTCAAAACGAGTCCTGGTGTACAACCATTCAAATGTAAACGAGTTGCGTATTCTTATGCAAATCAAACTCATTTCCCTTACAATAGTTGAGCACCAAGGATCACTTCGAAACCGAGACTAACAGCAACTCGGAAATGACCCATTGTGAGAGGAGAATAAAGGCAAACCAGAAAAACAAGTTATGCCTTACCAGGGCTCGAAATAATTTCCGGAGAGTCTCCGGAAACGATGACCGGCCAAATTCATTTTAGCTCGGTCACGTACCGTTTCTGCCCTGTCAAATTATATAAAAAAAATAACTCTTAAAACAGAGGCCCATGAACCAAAACTGGCGTTATATATTTCCAAAAAAGTTGTTGCTTAGAGCTTATAGCACTTTGAAGCTCTCATTGTCAACAACGGTTCTTGTTGCACTTCACCCAGGATTTCAGATCAAAGTTCCGCAAATGACAATACACAGCGACTTGCTACAAATGAAACAACTGAACAGCATGGAAATTTTCATTTATTTCATTTTCAAAACGATCAAATGTGACCGGTCAACATGTTGACCGGCAAGACGAAAAGTTGACCGGTCAACTGTCAAATCAGTTCGGACATCGTCCGTTGACCGGCCGTTATTTCGAGCCCTGCCTTATCAGTATTCTTTATATATAAAGAATACTTATGAGGGTTATTTTATCAGGATATAAAGCTCATGCACGTGACCTTTTATCGGTGTTGATAGGCTGCTACGATCATGAATCATGAATGAGTTTTTTTAAGGTCTGGCAGGCATCAGGGAGCGATCAGACGAAGGAGAAGTACAAGAAGGCAAACTGAAGAAGAAAGCAAAGAAGGCGATTGCACTGAAAGGCAAGGTGGAGTGCGGGAAATGAGTTTTATGACAACCTAAATACGAAAGAACGAGCTGCAACTATAAACAGAGTGGCCAAGCAGAGAGCAGGGAATAGGAAGGATACCGGTGAACTGGCAATGGTGAGGAGTCTAGAGGGGAATATCATTGAGGCAGGTATAGGAGCAAGATGGAGAGAGTATTTAACACCCTTCTAAATGTAGAGAAGGAGTGGGGCCCCGGCTACCGCAAGTAGACGCCGTTGAGGGCCCAATCAATGTGAACACCACAGAAGTGAAACTGGCAATCAAGAGGGTGAAAAGAGCAAGGCTACTGGCTGCTCAGAGGTGATCCTTGACTTTACTGAAGGCACTAGGACTTCATTGACCAATTAGTACAGCACATGCTGGAAGCTTTATGGAGTGAGGAGAACATACGTGAAGAGTGGCAAATGAGAGATATTGTACCAATCTATAATCTATGAATAAAAGGGAGACCCACTTGGGTGCGGAAGCCACAGGGGTATGAAACTAAGCATCTACTAAAGATCATGCAGAGGATACTAGACCAAAGACTGTCCCGTTGGCACAGTTGCGTTGGTATGTCCATTTGCAGAGAATGGGTGAGGAGAACCGGCGAGGTGAAGAAGATGTGGGAAATGGAGGTGGAGGCCGGGAGACTGAGAGGTAGACCATGTAAGCGCTGGATCGCGAATATTAGGGAGGACATGAAGAACAAAGGACTTATGTTATTAAGACTTAAGATAGAAACTAATGGCGAGTGAAGGAACAGAACCCCTGACTTGGCTGATGATGAATGTGACTAATTTCAATTGAAGAAAATTCTCTATTGTAAGGGCCGATTTACACGGTACGATTTTTGTCGCTTGCAACAAGCTCACGACAGGCCTACGACACGACTTACGATTGTCGCAGCGTAAGTGACGATGGATCTTGGGATCCCATCAATGGTAATTAAATATCATTTAATCGAACCAGGAGAAATTAAAACAAACTAAAGTGAAACAAAACATTTTTTTTAACATTGGACAAAACCGGAGATGAGGACCCAGAGAAAACCCCACGTAGGAAATTATTGCACAACTAAGAGGGAGACCGAAGATAGAAAATGAAGGGTTTACTGATTTTGTTCGAACATAAAAATCGGGCAGACGAATAGAGCATGCGTTGATTTCATCTGTATCAACAACCAATACAATTTCACTTTGGAAAACAAAGTTATTAAATTTGAGTCAATATATCTGAGTCAATATTTTAATGTGCATTTCATTTTTCTTCCACTGAAGCAATTACTTTCTCGATTTCTTGATTGTCCTTTTTTCTCCGTAGACATGTGACAAAGGCCTAGAGAAAAAAAAAAAAAAGAGATTTTAATTTTATGAAACTTATACCGGGGAAAAAAGTATTTGGTTTTGTACCGAGTAAAGTCAGCGGTAAGACTAGTAGACGACGTGGTTGGTATCATGGGTTTCGCATAAGTTTGAAGTCGATATCAGTTTCTTGCAAGGAAAGTTTATCGGAGTTATTGAATTACAAACGGCTATCGAAAGTAGCCTGGTTCTCTTTTTAATTCAACTTACGTTGAAATGTTTTAATAAAAGATTTACGATATGATCGGTCATATCTAGACGCTTTGGAATGGTCTTGGGAAAGAGGTTGCGTTTTGAAAAATGAAGTTGCTTAATATTCGTATTTTTTTTATTAAACGAATCAAGATGGGAGGTTAATTAATTTTCACCTTAAGGATCAGTTCATTTACTTACTTCTTCACTTTCTTCCACGTCCCCAGCCACCGGGTCTTCCACCGCCACCGGGTCTTCCCCCGCCACCGTATCCTCCTCCCCAACCACCGGGTCTTCCTCCGCCTCCATGTCCGCCTCCCCAACCACCGGGTCTTCCTCCGCCGCCGTATCCTCCACCTCCGCCGCCAACACTGGGACTTCCACCTCCTCCTGGAAAAACGGGACAGAAACGGCCTTTCAGCATTGGTTTGTGTGCATGAATATTTTAGCGTTAACGAACCAAACTGTTAATGAGCCTTGGGCAGTCAGTATATAATTTGTGCTCAAAATGCCAAAGGAACAAAACAAAAAATGACAAGTCTTTACTGACTGGATATTTATGGTGTCATGGCAAAGTGGACAGCTAACCTTAAACCTTATGCGATTGGTCAAGCCTCATGAGAATACAAAGATAGTAAAACACGCATTTTTTAAAATTCGATGAGGGAAATAAATTACTTGGATTACGTGGTTAGATCTAAACTTGAAAGATTGAGTTTTTAATAATCAGCCGAAAAAAAAGTTCATCAACACTATTTTTTTTTTACCTCCGCAAGTATCGCAGCTCTTTTTACACTTGTCTGCGAGAAAGAAAACAAAGAGAGAATTAGAAACAATAAACACGAAGTGTTTCAAACAAACCGACTAACGGAAATGATGTAATAAATGATTTATGTCTCTAGATCTGTTCTCCATCGTCGTCTTCGTTTTATAGACGTATTTTAAAAAGATGTTACAATTCTTATTTTCACTTAGATGATCCCTCGCTATTTTAAGCGAAAAAATAACGTTCGCACTCTGAAATGAATTCTGATGTAAGTGGTTTTGTCATCAACGAAGATGAGAAGCGGCAAAATGTCATCTAAACCAGCGAGAACAAGTAAGGAAATATGGGATTTATCAATATTTCCAGCATACGTTTACTGACAAACGCCTTCGAGTTTAAAAGGACGTCCTTTGGGCGTATGATTTTATAGGGAAAATATCTGTCTTTCCAAGGCTTTACTCACATCTTAGGTTTGTAGAACACAGCATTGGTCGCTTCGCAGTCACCCATGGGCACTGGTAAGGATCGCTGTCCTGGCACTGAGGATCAACTGTTGCCAAAAAGGAAGAAAACAATACACATTCTTACTCAACGTGTATATATGAAACATTTCTATCGACTAAGGCGATTTTAGGTACGATTTGACCTATTTTGTTCAAGAGGTTAATTCACAGCGAAAATCTGGTTTTTATATTAGAGGCTCTTGTGTGGTGTAGTGAATAACGGACATTTTTCCAATATGTGATCATGCAAGGCATATGCATAATACGATTGATCATCAAAGCTGATTTTGGCCCCGCCTTTGTTATCTGAGTTAAAGTTTTAATGCATGGCGTTTTCGAAATGATTGATATCCTTGCGTGGAGCATATAAGCTGGAATAAAAATACCCGAAATTAAGAGTGATGGTAAAAATCCACGCAATTGGAGAGAATCGACTGAAGATTTGACTTTGCCCGATTTCTTTCAGTTTGAATTAAACTGACCCCTCAAACATTAGAGAGATTTTGTTTCGTGGTTCATGTGAATGGGCAAAAGGTAGACTGGTTAATACTTGTGTCATTAAAACAGCAAACTTCTGTAATTTTGTCTCGCGTTTGTTTTCCATATGATGGTTACTATTGCTGGAAAGAGTTAAGCGATCGTAGCAGTGATGTGGAAACCACTCCAGATCGCTGCGACAGGGAAAATACCAGGATGCACTGTGTATACGTCCACTCATTTCAAGATGTCTGCACCACGCGCAAACACTGAGAACGCGTGATTTGGCAATTTGTTTGTTCCCAGTAAAATCCGTTCTCAGGTTGAATCCGTCTTTACCTAGGTTCAATAGGCACTCAGGAAGTGCCGGAATTGAAGAAACTATTTCTGTAGCCTAAATTAAGCATAGGGAAAACTTATGGTCAGTTTAGGATTAGTTTTTATTATACGTGGATATCAATTGACTTATTATAGAAACGTAAATAACGAAAAGAACTGTGCTGGGTTGAGCATGTTCGCCGTTGTAGCGTAGTGGTGAAGACACAGGACTATAAATTTGGAGGTCCGAGTTCGAGTACCGGTAAGTGCATAGTACAGCTCTCTTTGTTCCAGCTTATTACGTTGTAATTTAGAGACTGAATGAATAATTATATGAATACGTAAATCCATAAAATGATACGAAGCATTACGATGTGTTGAGATGCGTAAAACAAAGCCCCTTTTTGCATGGGGGATTGAGAGCCGCCTTAAACTAGGTAGAGTCCATATTCAACCTAGGTAAAATGAGGATCACCATTTTAACCTAATTAAAAACGGATTCAATCTGAGCCCAGATTTGACCAACAACACAGATACGAATGTCTGGGTAGACTTTTATATACCACGGACTAAAATGGCGAAGGACAAAATAACTATTGTTATTCTGATTAGGCCTCGGTAATTATAATTTGGTATTGTTATGTTCGCTTTGTTCTTTTGTTTCGTGGACATTAGTTATTTTGGAGCCGGTACATGAAAGACCAGCCGAATGTCTTTACGGACAAATTTGCTAAGGAAGATAACGACAAGAGATTTGAGAGAAAATTGACTTAGTCGTGATTAGGCAGAGAAGGTTTAAACACACCAGAACAGCGTACGGGAGATATTTTGAAAACTGAAAAGGAATCCGTGCCATCTGGTTTGGGAAGAGAGGCAAAGCCGCCATGTTGAATTTGATGAATCACGTGAATGATGTTGTTAGACCTACAGTTCCCCCATGATACTCTCGATCTTTATTCACTTTGCTTAGTATCCGAACCTACGAGGTAATAACTGAGCTAAAATTAAACTAGTGTCTTATTGATGGTTTGCATCCTATTCTGACGTCACGTTGGCCAAGTTGGTGTACAGAAGAATGCATTGAAATGTCTTTTCGGAATTTGACTCTATTATTATGCAAACTGTGGTGCCATTTTCTATTTTTCTGCATACCAACATGGCCGTCTCATGACGTGGATGCAAACCAAGAATTGTGAGCAAAACGAATATTCGGCAGCACTATGTTTGTCGTTTGTGATAAAGAGGAATGTTATTTTTTTTCCTGTTGTTAAGTAATGACCTACCGTCACATCTGCGGCAGCTTTTCTTGCACCGGTTCCAAAGAGTAAAGGTTTGTTGAAACCTAGGTCCCTGTGCTTGTTTCCAACATTGGCCGGCTGCCGCCAGTGTGGGACAGTGTGAAAGAGCGTCCTGGCAAGGTTCTGTAAATTTGTTATGATGATATACATGTGAGATGAGGCAGTAAAAATTGGAATTCACTTGACTTGCGTTTCAGTGGTTTTCGCTTAAAAGCAGGCGATACATGGTATTTTTGATAAAAAAAAAAAAGAGTGTCCAATGATTTGCCACTTTCAAAAAATACCATGGTACTCTTTGTTTGCCCTCCAAGATTTTGCATAACCATTGTTTCCAGTTTCTCTTGGGACTTACAGTGGTCCAAAGAGAAAATAGAATAATGCTTAGGCAAAACAGTAATATGATATTATTGAAAGTGGCCTTAGATAATGAAATGTGTTCATGTTGGATGGCTTGTTTCAAAGTTGGAAGTGAGCTTTTTTGCGTTTAACAAGTTGTCATTACATGGCATCGCAGTTAGATGAAAGCCTGAAAAACGCCAGGTTTGAACAGGATTCGAACTCGATCATGCTTGTACGATAGAGGCCCCGTTCACACCTATCCGGCGAATTCGCTGGCAAATCCGGAACTTTTTGAGTACGCTCTCCAGAGTGGACATTTTTGAATCCGCTATGAATCCGTAACCGCGTGGACGCTAAATCCGGAATTTTTTATCGGGATGACGTAACAAGATCAAGCCCAGTTCCTTACCGTAAAATCAATTTTCAAGATGGCTTCCGATGGCAGTATTTCTTTACTTCTTCAGTCAGGACGCAGCTCTTTACATCCTCTAATTTCATTAGATCCCTCTAGGACTATTGTTTTTAGGGTTATGGTCCATTGTTTATTCTTTGTGCCCATTGTTTTCTGAATCAACCCTAGAGTCGTTTCGAGAGTTGCCTGGCGGTCATGTACTTTTTGGACTTATTTCAAGAAGTATTACGTGTGTGCAGTGAAACAGCTATGAACACTGTACACTTCAATTATGCCAAACTGCGCATGCTTTGTTACCTCTGCTTCCTTGAGGAGTCCTGAATACAAGAGTGAATCCGGATACGTTTCGGATACGTGTGGACAGGCAAACTTGATTTGAAATACATACGTGTGGAGGGGGCCTGAGTGACTCAATTAGTTGAAAGGTGTTGTAGAATATTCGGTAGTCGAGTCCAGTTCAATTTTTAATATTTTGACTCTGACGTCAGTCTCGGGAGGCAAAGATTTGTCTCGTTTCATCATTTCGAAGTTATGATATTAACTTCTGGACGGGAATTTCCGCTGCTTAGGAGATAGTGGAAACTCAGCTGACATTTAGTGAGTAGAGTTTGAAGGTATCTGGACCCGCGTTAACTTCTAATTTTTGCATTGCAAGCCAAAATTCGGGGGTAATTTGCCCTACTGCCCTTACTATATTCAACGGTTGATATTACCGTGGGATCGGAAATTGTATTTCTATATATGTAATACGGAAAATGTATTTTTAAAGCTAAGAGTTTCTTTAGTAGAATTCTGATATGGATCGAGGGCTAATACTTGCGAAGAATTTTTTACTCACGTTGTCCTGGACATAGGTTACTGTTGCAGATGGCTTTCTGTTTTGTTAAATGCAAGCTGTTTCCTGGACAACTCCTCTGGCGAATCTTGAAACCGGATCCACAAGTCTTGCTGCAGCTTCCGTAAGCACCCCAAGCACCACACGATCCTTTAGGATCAACACTCCATATAACTATATGAACTCATAACATAAGTGCTTATAGGAGATATTTCCTTCAACATTGAAAAAACACGATGTCTAGTTTTACTTGCCTGGATGTTGATTTTCACATGCCAAATCCATGATTTTCTCGAGTTTGCTGATTAATTCACCGTACGAAAGCACTTTTATAACATCTTCGCCTGTACCGGCAATTTCTTTAAGTTCGTCATCATGGACTTCGTTACCAATTCCAATGGCAATTCGTCGCACCTTCGCAAACTTGAACAAGTACGAAATAAAAGTCAATAAGATCACATTTTTACAATGAAAACAACATTTGCTCATTTGTTGTAACTTTTTAAGGATTAAACCACTGCAAAAACCGTGTACGATCAAAACTTGCTCTACGTTGGATCAAAATAGATCGTGACCACACCATAAAAAACTTTAAAATAGAAAATATCCTGCAAAGGTTGGTCAAGACAACGTGAACATAGGCGTTGTTGCTTGCAATATTTCGGCTGGCCAACACCAGCCTTCTTCAGGTTTATTGAACCTGAAGAAGGCTGGTGTTGGCCAGCCGAAATATTGCAAGCAACAACGCCTATGTTCACGTTGTCTTGACCAACCTTTGCAGGATATTTTCTCATTTGTTGTATAAATGTTTAGTCAACTAATCCGACTTTTTATTTTTTCGGAACGCCACGGTTCAGGCTGAGATTAATTAAGATTTTAAGAACTTATACTAAGAAGATATCCTGGCTGAGAGTCGGTTGACAAGTCTTCAAGAGTTATTTTGCGCATGTGTTGTTTTCAGTGAGTAAAGGAAATGCAAACCTGTAGTCATGTTTAACAGGACAATCAACTTAAATACTTACGTATGGTTTTACATTGACAAGGTTATTGTTACTTTCCGTTTGAAGACTAACTTAATATACCACAACGCTTTCAAGCTTAATTCGCAAAATGAAAAGGACCTGCAGCCTTGGCTCCAAAATTAGCGTTCTTATAAGAAGAAAGACCGTAAAATTATTATTATTATAATTAATATTATTATTATATATTTTACTGTTAAGTATTTGCTTAATCCAGGTTCCAGTCCCCTCATCCGATTTGTTATATATAAATAGCTGTTTTAAATTTTAACGGTTACTTTTGAAAATGTATGTAGAGCACATACGAAACGTCAAGTCATTATCAAAATGAAAAAGTTCAATATGTTTATCACTGCTGTTTGTGTCTTATTTTTGATCAAACTACGATGGCCCAAGAACAAAAGTATTTAAGACCGTAAAATATTTCGGAAATTCACAGACTGAGGTAGAAAATAGTAAATAATCAAAATGGTGAACGATTGTCTTGCTAGCTGCTGGCCCACCGCATCACCGATATACCGATATTTGTGATCGACCCATGATTGTAGATTTGTCGGTGAAGCCACTCAAAAATTTAATGAATGCAAGAGCATTGATTTCCCAAAAGCTGCGGATTGAAAAAATTGTGTGCCATTGATGATTTACCTCAAGAGGCGGCAGTACTTTTGAAAATGGTTTGCTTCCTTCATTCGTGTCTCCATCCGTAAGAACAACCACGACGTTAGGTACATCAGGTCTATCACCAGTTTCTTCCCATCCAAAGAAGTCTTCGCCTGCAAGTTCTAATGCTCTGTCTGTTCTGGTTCCACCTTGAATGTGAGGTAGACTTCTAATCTTATTTTTCACGGAGTTTACGTTCTGTGGATCTGTGAACCTAAAAGTGGCCAATTTGAGTAGGATTTAGGAAGAAGTGTCTACGGAACATAGCAATAAATTACTATTGAATTGAAAAAAGTAGGCTTTTGTAGGAATAGAAAGATCTTCTGTTGAGAGAAGGGATAAGCGAGTGTGTTGGGAAAAACAGGATGGCAAGTGTGCAAGGTTATGCAATGGAAACTGGACGTCAACAACGATTCTTTACTGAAAATTTGCGCTGTCACGGTTCACCCAATACAAACATTCAATGTCCCTCAACGTGGACTTTTGTAATTATTATAGATGAAGGCACCCTGCGAGCATAGCCTCTTTAAAACACACCAGAGTGTGAAGAAGAGAGGTTCTGCAAAAATCGTGTCGAGTCTTTCAAGTCGCTGCACTCTGGTCAAACAGGTTTACGGAGCGCGCGCATCACATTTTTGATAAAGTGAAGGTCAAAATTGAGCCTTCAGTACGAAAATCAATATGGCGTCCACAAGTGCGATCGAGACTTTGCCTGGGTTTGGAATTGTCTCCAAGGAACGGCTTACGCAAACTCAATAAAGAATCTAAACGATTTCTGCAGTCCTTTCTTTCTCGTTGAATTAAGAAAGGCTCTGCTGGCAGGGTGAGATGATGGCTGGTTAGTGAATAAGACTGATGAACAACCAAAATCTCTTTTATCTCCGATGATTATCAAACTTTACCTCATGTTCTCTGTTTAATTATCGGGGGCAAGAACTTACCTTTCAATTGCGCTGTGTTCTGCAAACACGTGTCTGCATTACGACATATGTGACAGTATCTCCGGGAGTTGCGGAACTCTGTTTTCCAAGAAAGTGGATACATTTTTTTTGAACTTTGTTCGTTGCTCTAATGTAGCCCATTGCACTTTCTTGAGTCTCATATAGCTCAGTCGCAGAGGATCCGAAGTAGTAATCGGAAGGTCGTAAGTTTGAGTTAGAAACATTGGGACTTTTTCTGAGTGTATCCGAGGCATTACTGATGAAACAAAAAAACTCTTCAAGAGTTATCGTACGGTGTGAGCCTCCCAGCTGTATAATAGAATGGCCATGTGTGTACCGCGTTCAGATATCTCTAGTCTGTCAGCGAGACTCTGCAAGAAACTTAGTGCTTTTCGGTAATCAATTGGCTGGATACTGTTTGAGGAGTCCAAAATTATGCCGACATCCAAATGCTCCTTGCACGGAGGAGGTGGGGGAGGAGGACCTACGAGAATAGAAAATTAAACATGTTAACAATCGTAGTATAAACACCATCATCTCTACTATTATCGTCATTATATTTGTCACCACTATTCAAAGTGTTTCCCTCTTCGCATCATTATCGTCCTCTTCCTGGTCATCTCATAATTAAATTTTACATCAAAGGTAACTTGTTTCCTATCGTACTAAAGAAAGGCGAAAGTAGGAACTTACATTGCTGAGTGTTGCAGCTCTCTGTTTTTACGCTTGGTCCTCTGCAGGTCTTGCCATTTCCCGAAGGTGGTGGATTGGTACAGGTTCGCTTTCTCTCTCTTACACCTCCCCCACAAGTTTTGTCACAAGGACCGGGATTGCTCCAAGGAGACCAGTTACCATCGACACCTAAAAATCGAAGGAGCAAGAAGACCAAGCGCGGTATTTCCAACTTTTAATAACAGAGGCCCTGCCGGGGAAAGGGCGGGTGCTTGTTCTGTTGCACGCGAAATCACTTTCAAACTTGTTCTCAACTTTTGATCCTTAAAATCGAAGGAGCAAGAAGACCAAGCGCGGTATTTCCAACTTTTAATAACAGAGGCCCTGCCGGGGAAAGGGCGGGTGCTTGTTCTGTTGCACGCGGAATCACTTCCAAACTTGTTCTCAATTTTTGATCCTTAAAATCCTGTTTCCTTGTTCCCCTTAGAGTCTTAAGTTTTTTCCTCAGGTTCTCTTGATCCCCTTAAAATCCCTGGGAGGACCTCAACAAATTGAGGCTTATAACTTGGGGAAAGAAACCCTTGAGAAATTGTACAAGACATTAGATGGGCCTAATTGAGGCAAGTTAAAAAAACCGCGCTTGAAAATATTCCTCGAGATACAACGTAGAAATGTTGGGCTGTTTTAACGTTGCTTGTACGATTAGATATGTGGAATGATTCAAGTTCAGATGTGTATAAAATAAGATTTCGTGTTTCCGTTATTAACTATATTCCTTTCAATTCATTTATAGTATGTACTATCATCATAATAACGTGAAAGTCCTTTTGGAGGCACTCACCGCATTTCTGAGAATTGCAGCCTCTGGATTGCTTGTTAGGTCCGAGCTTTTGTTCGCTGCATGTTTTTCCATCACCACTTGGTTTAGGATTGTTACATTGCCTTTTTCTCCAAATGACACCACCGCCGCATGTAACAGAACAAGAGCTCCAGTCACTCCATTTAGAGTATCCTCCATCAGTACCTATGGAGGCAATTTAATTAAACATGGCGTCCGCTCATTTTAAGAAACTATACAAGAGTTTACAGTGACTAAAAGCTATTTATCTGTTTATCAAAATTGCGTAAGTTCACCGGATATCTCAGTTGTGGTTTTTAAGTTATGACCACCGTATACCAGCACGAAGTGTGAGTCTGCGATCTGAAAACATGCGATACTGGGTCGTTTTCGATATTTTCAGCAGAAATTCTCTTTGTTAAGAAACTTGTTTCATCCTTTTGCTATTGTTTTGTTTTTAAGTGAAAACAGGCGATTTCAGAGAAGGAAGATTATCGCAGTTTATGAGCATTTATTTGCTATGTGGAAGCCACTTACGCCAAAATGGCCTCTGGCTGAATATTACACAAGGACGAAAATGTGGCCGATAACTACTGGCCATTCTGGTACCAAGATTATGCTCTTTGACAGCTTGCTAAAAAATTTCAAACACAAACTGGATGGACCGGATGGTACGTTGGTAAGGACGAAAAATAACAAAGTTTGACTTTTTAGCATGAAGTGTTATCTTATTAGCATTGATCCATTCCGAAACTTTGACCGGCAGTTCGTTGTCGACCGATTATGGGCGACTCACCGCATTTCTGAGAATTGCAGCCTCTGGATTGCTTGTGAGGACCCAGGCTTTGTTCGCTGCAGGTTTTTCCGTCACCGCTTGGTTTAGGATTGTTGCATTGCCTGTTTCTCCACATGACACCACCGCCGCATGTAACAGAACAAGAGCTCCAGTCACTCCATTTAGAGTATTCTCCATCAGTACCTACACGAAAACAAAGTTGGAACTGTTGAGACCAAGGAAAACAAGAGCATGCAATAATATCAGCTTTTTTATTAAGTGCCGCTTTAAAAATGGCGTGTGTTTTATGGGACTAATTAGGCTAATTATTTCGATTTTCTTTATTCTCTTTGGCTTGAGAAAGTCATACCACACTTCTGGGAGTTGCAAGGTTTCGATTGCTTTTCAGGACCAAGGCTTTGTTCCTTGCAAGTTTTTCCATCACCGCTTGGTTTAGGATTGTTACATTGTCTGTTTCTCCACATCAAACCACCGCCGCATGTTACTGAGCAAGAGCTCCAATCACTCCATTTAGAGTATCCTCCATCAGTACCTGCACGAAGACAAAGAACTGTTGAGACCAAGGAAAACAAGAGTTTGCAATAATGTCAGCTGTTTTATTAAATGTCGCTTTAAAAATCACGTGTGCTTTATGGGGCTAATTATTTCGATTTTTCTTTATTCTCTTTGGCTAGAGAAAGTCATACCACACTTCTGGGAGTTGCAAGGCTTCGATTGCTTTTCAGGACCAAGGCTTTGTTCCTTGCAAGTTTTTCCATCACTGCTTGGCATAGGATTGTTACATTGTCTGTTTCTCCACATCAAACCACCGCCGCATGTTACTGAGCAAGAGCTCCAATCACTCCATTTAGAATATCCGCCATCAGTACCTACGAAGACCAAGAAAAAGTACGTTGTTAAAAGGCATGCAAGAGCCATTATGAATACTGCTTTGGCGTGGAATCGCTCTGTCCCTCAAGCTTACTCCTTGAACGAAGACACAGGGGTAAGGCTTCCCCTTTGAAAGTAAGAACGCGTGGTTCGTATGACTAGCCACTCTTGAGGCCAAACTGTTTCACCCTGGCGAAGCTCGCTGACGAGTAATTCTTTCCACACCTTACATACGACTGAACAAAAATGAATGTTATTAAAAAGAACACTTTTCTGCATCACTTGTCAGACTCAGACACATTTCTAATACTTTTGGGAGAGGCTTGTCTGTGTCACAAAAAGTATGTCGCCTTAAAAGCGATTTTTTTAAAATAAATCCTTAAATCCAACTTAGTGAGCTAACTGTGGTTAGATTTGAAGATTGCTACACTAACGAAAAATAATTGAGGTTAACTGTACTATGGCAAGTTCATTAGCAAACTGAAGCGAAAGGTCGCGCTATTCCTTATATGTTTTGGACGAGGAAAGTCGTTGACGGCGTCTTTGAGTGGAAAAACAAGTACATGTTAGACCAAGGATAGGGTGCGGGGATGCGCTAATTAGAGTTAATAGCCTCGTTTGCATGGACAAAATACAAAAGAAATGTTTCTTGAGAGCGAGGCTAGTCATTCTAATTAGTGCATAAACAAAATACATTTTTGGCCGCCATTTATGCATTCCGTTTATACTTGGCGTCATATGTGGGTTGAGTTTGTTGGTGGTCTACTCTGCACCGAGAGGTTCTCTCCTGATTCTCCGGTTTCCTCTGTCCTCAAAAACCAACATTTGACTTGATTTGTGTTAATTGTTAAATTTCAGTTTACAGTGTCCCTAATTAGTGCTCCAACGCAAGAACGACTAGACACTTAAATAAAGTTCCTTTTGTTTTTTTCTTTTCTTTAAACTCAGGGAATTACTCAAACCAACAGTACACTTTCGTGGAAGGTGAGCTTTCTTTAACACCATTCCAACTTGCACCACCTCCTTTTTGAACTTACCGCATTTCTGAGTGTTACAAGCCTCTGACTCCCTGGCGGGTGCAAGATTAGTTTGCTCCTCACAAGTTTTTCCTTTGTTCTTTGGTGGGGGATTGGTGCAGGTTCTCGAATGCCACCGCGAACCACCGCCGCAAGTTACAGAACATTTCGACCATTCACTCCAAGCTGTGTACCCACCATCGATACCTAAATAGAATCAATTTTTTGTTTTAGAGCGGGTTTCAATTGAGTGTCGAAAGTAATTAGTGAATTGCTTTGGTTTAGCATTATTTTCACTCAGTCATTGGTTCAAAGTTCTCGCACCACTTTTTCAACCAATCAGAAGCGAAACCAAAGCCAATCGTAGCTTGCGCGTGCACATTTTCCCGCACTTTGTGTCGGCTGTGTGTAATTACCTCGAGTTTTGATTGGTTTACCGGATTGTCTCCGTCCTTTTTGATTGGTCAAAGTAATTATTTTGGTTTTGGTTTTGGTTTTACGACACTCGATTGAAACTCGCTCTATAACTGTTTGCAACCAGGAAATAAGGCGTTTAAGTGAGCAACCTTGATACATTCTGTTTAAATGTTGCTCTGAACATCCCTTGCGATTTTGTTATACGTTCTGTGCCACATTCGATTAATTTCAAAAAATACCCCTAAGTAATTTAAGTTCATTTTCCTATAGACTACAGTTTTAGATCTCTTTTACCTTCATTGTTACTACTTACAACAACAAAAAACAAATCAGCAAAATAAAAACGCTCTTATAACTCTCATCCCGCTTATGCTTTCACTATGTTGTACAAGTTTGGTTAATCCCAGCCTGAATTCATGTTCTCTATAAAGCCTCGGAAAAAAGAGTAATCCAAAAAAAAAAAAAAAAAAAAAAAAATTTTTACTTGATCTCCCGATCTCAAAAGGCATAATTATCCTGGCGCTTTCTAAATTTTTGGATTAATAAAAAAGATTGTGGTTGTTATTGCATGATACTCTGAAGAACAGCTCAGTTTGTAGTCGAACTTAGTTTACCAGACATGCAACTTCAAAAAAGGTCACCTTCATCTACCAAATTAGACCTTCAGTTATGAAAAAAGAGTGTATGAAGGATGCTTGTAAAATTGGAGAAGTTAAAGAACAGAAAAATATAAAGCAAAAATACTTACTGCATGTAATTTCATTGATTTTGTCCAGCTTTGTCGCAAGGTCGCCAAAATTCTTTGCACTAACAACGCGGTTACGGTCTCCTGCGATTTTCTCTAGTTCTGAGAACTTTATCTTTTTTCCAATTCCAACAGCGATTCGATGGACACCTTTATCCTAAAGCAATAAAGTACCAACATTTTCTAGGAGGAATACGAGGGGACCAAAAAAGGACGCTTCGTAACGAGTAAAGCCTGGTTTTCACAAGCGATGCAAGCACAAGCACAAGCAGCTTACGCTAGTGAAGAACGTGCGTCGACTAAACATCAAAATCAACCGCAGCAACCGAGATTTTGTTCAAAAGTTCAGACGTAGGGAATGTAGAACGAGTGCTTTCATTGGCCAGACGCAGCAAATGTCCTTGTGCTTATGCTGCGTTTTGTTTTTACACGACGCAAGCGAACGAGAGCAAAATTTTGATCCTTGTGCTTGCCGAGTTGTGCATGCGTCGCTTGTGACTGACCAGGCTTAAGGATTTTACGAAGTCAAAACATGGTAATACCTATTGAGTGGGAGAATGTCCTCACCGTTGATTATAGTGGTCTTAAATGGGAATTCATTTAACTTTAAAAATTGCGATAAAACCATCTAAACATATTAGAATTACTAAAAATTCTGGTTAAGAAACGACGACGTTTCGACGTTAACTAAACGTCATTATCAAGTCAAAGTAATTTGAAAATTGCAATCTATAAATACTAAAAGAACAATAGTAGATAAGGCTGTATAGTGAAAGAAAGGAACAATTGAAATTAAACAAAAAGTTTGGCACTTATGGAGTACGTCTGGATATTCAAATTTAATGAAGAGCATTTCGTAGACTAAGCAATCAGTTTGCTCTGGCACTTTCTTAAGTATTGGTATTCTTTCAAAACATCTTTACTAGCGTGAGATCTGTGAGATTGCAAAAAATGTCGATCAACTGCCGAATTCTTGTGTTCAACAATGCGTTGGTGAAGGTGCTGGGATGTTTACCCAAGATCATCTGCATCGCACAGATCAAATTTAAAATAATAAAACACATTGCTGATTTATAACTGATGACTTAAATTTCTTTGGGATTGAGATTTTGCCGCAAATTTTTTGGTCACAAAAACTGGTTGTACTGTAACACCAATCTCACGACCAAGAACGCGTAATTGTCTACGGACCCCATTGGTAGCCACATGATCTTTGAATGGAAGACTAATTCTCACTGTGCCAATATCATTGGTGTTGCTTACCGCCCTGTTTTCTGAGGCATTATGCAAAGTTAAAATGCTGATAGTAGAATTAATTAGGCCAACCGGATAGTCAAGGCAATTGAATTGGGAATTGTTAAGAACATTTGAGGTCATAACTCTGGCCAATCACGGTGGACGCACACGAGCAAATGTTTTACGGACAGCCTAGTTGTTGAAAACACGATTAAGCCAAAACCCGATTCTTTTAACTTTTTCACCTTCCCTAGTATACCTTATTCCATTCACTTTGGCTCAAGACTTTGTTTACTTCAGTCATAGGCATTTTTTAAAAGGTTAAATTGTTGAGCCCAGAACTCAAAACACGTGTTTATGAGGAAAGAAGCGCAGGAATTCTTAGCCAGTCATGCTCATTGACAAACGCAGGAATTTATTTTGAGTTCAGGTGACAAGTTCAGTCCTGCGTGACACATAAAAATTGACTAACCACAAGAGGCTGAAGAACTTCGTCGTACGGTTTCGAGTCCTTGTTAGTTCCACCGTCTGTAAACAAGATCATGACATTGGGTGCATCTGGTCGATCTCCGTTATTGGTGTTAAACACATCCTTGCCGACTGTTTCTAACGCTACGTCTGTGCGCGTGACATAAATCAGCTTGTCCTTTTTTATCATGTCGTCGATGAGTTTGTTCAAGCCTTGCTGACTTTGATACTCTTCGTCATCTAAGCTCACTCGAATGTACGCTTCTCCGGCGAATGTAGTTATAGAAATACGAGTCTCGTCTGGACCGACGTTGTACTTGGATATAAGTGTGCGAACTGTTTCCAACATCTTGTCATAATTTTTTGCCCCGATACTCTTCGTCTGGTCCAGAACAAGACTTAAATCTAGTGGGGTGTTTTCACATCCAGAAGATGCTGAAATGGAAGACCAGTTTTTAGTTCAGTTTTTATTCTTAGTAGGAATTTTACAATACTCAACTATTGCCAACTCTCACGTGCAGTCAACAGATCAGTTTTTGATAAAAAGGCAAGAGCGCCATTCGAAGAGGGTTTGTTTGGGGACAAGGGTGGACGTGGTTTCTTTGTTTCTTTTTTTGTATTTCAAATCTCCCTTGTGTACTACTGAGGAAACACAAAGACAATCAAGAAAATGGATTTGAAAGGCTCAGAGACACAAGATGTCGATACATTGATGAGGCTATCAACTTCAGTGAATACTTTTCTTTTATATTTAAAACACTAGCTGTTGGAGTGGGATTACGAATAAGTAGTAACTCAAAGACTTAATATTTGGGAAAAGACAATTTTTACGATGCATCTGCAAACTCACCAGTTTGGTTTACTTCGTTAAGATTGACCAAAAACTATTTAGTGTCTTTCTCTTAAATTTAACCAACCTGAAAACAGTCCACATGTCACTTTTCATTTTATTCGGTCTCAGCCTAACTTTTGAATAGCCCGCAGAGAACGCCGCCGAATGCTGCGAACATGGCAGGGTATCCAGGGATTGTTCGCTTTCTTGGTTTATTCATGTTGGGGATTGACAAAAGAGGTGGCTCGCCGTCCGGAGACAGCGGAAAGCAAAACCAATTGCTTTTTCTAAAGGACCGAGTACAACGACTTGCTTGCGTTAGCTATGATTGCAATTGGCTAGCGTTGAACAGAGCGAATAGTTACTCGTTTCGACACCTGATTTTGAATTTGTTCTACATATAAAAATAAGTTTTTTTAAAGTGAATGACCAACTTATCTGGGTCACTTACCTAGTGAATGTCCCACCTGCAGCAAAATCACACCCAGCCACAGACAAATCATGGCGGAGAGCTTGTAGCTTGTCTGGAAAAAGATGAATATACAGCACAACTGAGTAACATCTAAACCGTACAATAACGACAATAATGGGTCGTTTGCGTTGGTTGACATGCACTCATAAATGGAAGCAATGCTTCTTTTCTCTTGCAAACGAGAGACAAATGACAACCTTTAAAATATTATTTCTTTGCTTGATCGAATGTTATGCACCAAGGAAGTACGATATCAGAAGGTTCAAATCGCTTCAGTTTGTTCTCCGCGTTCCAAATCACTCACTGTAATAAACTGTTCATAGATTTGTTTGTCTTTTGGCTTATATAAGAATCTGAATGGATTTCAACTGACATATAGAAATTTTTCGCATTTTGATGCCATTATCCATACCACGAATTGCTCTTGTGGAGAATTCAGTCAGTCATTTCCTTGATTCTCTGAGCTGATTTTTACGCTGTCGACGTCGTTAAGTGGCCATATTATTTTCAATTTTGCCCGGAAAAAATGTTCAAACGTTTTGTGAAAGTTCCCCTTTAATGGTTCCTCGTAGGAGTCAATTCTTAGTTTGTTCCCGACGGAGACGCTACTTACCAACTGTTGGCCGATAGTCATCCAAAGACTGTCTAAAACTCCTCCCTGGACGACAACCAAAGCTGCTTAAGCTTAAGCTATTGCAAGGCATCCTCTCTTTTATATTCTAATTAAACAATAGATAGCTTTTTCGTTACCTCTTCGCCGCCATATCGGTTGATGAAAACAATTGATCTCTAATTAGCTTTTGTCCTTTTTCCCCAGCGTTTGTACACTACACAATTGTAATTTGTATCCCTAGATGGGTTGTGAATCACTTATAATAATCAAATTATGTAATTTTTTTTTTTTTCACATAAAAACCATTCGGTTTTAACACGCTGGCAAATCCAGAAAAAAGGAAATAATGGTCAAACAGCGGCCTTTGTAATTAAGGCAATATGCGAACAAATATCTTTGGCTGTATTCCGTTACGCCAGCGCCAGTTTAGCTAAAAAAGCGCTTGCTTGGAGCCTGAAGCAATCACAGTCATTTAGTTGTTTTGTAAAGTTTTTACAGTAGTTTATGAGGGGTCAGTTCTTTTGGCGATAAAAATTACATTTTTGGAGATGCTAAAAACGAAAAATATAACACGTCAAAGATAGCCAGATTTGAATCTCAATGGATACAATAGAGACAAAGCTGAGCCATCTAATTTGAACATGAAACATTTTCTTAAATTAGCGGGATAAAACGTAAATAAACAGCCTACTGAGTACAAAAGGGTTCCGAGAATGTGTGAAAGCACTCATAAATTTCCTACTCAACAAAAGAATGAAATTACAGGATGGGTCAGATACGTGAATTTCGCCTTAAAAATTCCGTTGAACCAAGCAGCAGCTACTCAACCAAGTTGACTTTTGAACTAAACCGTTCCCAGGCGGCGTCGTTCCAAGACCTTACTTTTCGCGTTAGCGCGAGGAGAAACCCTGGGACCGAAATCACCAAACTCGTTCCCAAGCCCGTTTCCCAAGACCGTTTCCCATCCCAAGCGTACCGCAAGGTTTGACAGGGAAAAAATAATCACGGATTCGCAATATGGTAACCCGACAGGAAACATGACCTAGGAAAGGCAAATTTTTAAACCCCAGTGTAATCCAACGCTATTTTGTTTCTTCTAACAGAAGTTTTCTCTACGATTATTTTATATGTGATCAAAGAGTTGTTATTAGATAACACATTTGTGCCATTCATCGCACTTGTAGCTGAGAAAAGAAACTAATAAGCTTTTGTTGGTTTTTTTTCTTTCACTTGCTTTATTTTTCCATTGTAAATGGTCTTGATAGCACAAGTGTTACTAATATTTTTAAAAATGCAACTACACTTTTTGTGTTTAAGGAACATGTTTCGATGTTTCAAACATCATCATCAGCAATAGTGAGTGTAACATTAAAATTTCTACAATCCATATATATATCAGTATAAACTATAAGTACAATGATTCTTTGTAGATTAAATGTTCGTTACAAGTAGCTAAATTCAAACTAACCAACAATATTATAGCAAACACAACTTGCGTAATGATAAAAGTTTAAAAGTCTAATGCTAAACTGACATGATCAATCTGTTTGTTGAGTTTGGGTTTCAACCGTCAATATGGAAACTCTCCTTGATTTTAAGTTAATAAAAAGTGGTAGCATTATCAATAATTTTGAAGCAAGAGACATCACAATTATCCAGATAATTTTTAGAAAAACTAAGATGCTTGAAAATATGAGAATTTTTATCCCGGAAAATATGCTCATTTACACTTGACTGTGTAGAAATGCCTGTTGGTTTCACCAACGGTTTTTCAGTTTTTGTCTTTAGGTTGAGTCCGACTCCCCGGGAGTCGGACAAAAAATAAAATAGAATAAGTTTGGTCTCGTTTTAATAAATTGCAAGCTATTTTAAGGAAGCTGCTTTGCGGCTCAATGGTTAGGGCCACTGTAGCGGTTAGGACGCCTGAAGCAGCTGCAGCTCAGGTATTCCCAGCTGGTAATGTCCAATAAGGCAAACCGGTCAACAGCGCATCCACTGACATCATCGAGAATGGTGAAACGTTGTTGAGGCATTTGTGCGTCTTTCTTCTTAGTTACTGGGATCATAAATGAAATAGCCAAGGACCGACGACCGGTGGCTGATCATGAGTTGTCTCAGTTGCGTGTATTAGGATTAGACGGTTAGGGTTGCGGGTTCAGAATCGAATTTCATGCGGGAGATCGCGGGTTCACAACTGAGGAAAAACTGAGAAAAAAGTGCTGCCTTTGTCATTTCATCTGCAAATGCTTACAGTTCCAAGTCTTCTAGGATAAGAACTATAAACCCTAAGCCCGGCCTCACAACCCTTCATGTCAACCAAGACTTGGGATAGGAAGAGCCCACACACCGTTCGCGAAGAGTAGGGGAGACCGCAGTGTTGGTGGTCTCTCGGAGAATTGTATGAAAAACCCGTCCGCCATAAGACTGGTGTGATATGTGCGGTTCTATATAAATTTATTACCATTGTGATAACGGTTACCATGCATGGGATAAATGAGCGCAACTTTCAGGTTTTAAATGTTCAATTTTAATATACAAATCAATTTGTACCTTACAAGCCTTAGGATAATCAACTCATGTTTGATTAGTGACGCTGTTTCTGAAATCCGCTCTGTAGTCGCCTTTGAGTAAGAATACTGACTGTTGGTTTCTTAGTTGATATTTCTAAACTCTGGACATCAGCCACAAAGATTTTTAATAAAGGACATACGTTCTAGGTGTTAGTTTTTTCAAAACGATCTTATTTCGTCGGTATTAATGCAATGAGAATGAAATTAACACCATTTTAATGGCAGCGCTCCTTGAATGTATTTTTTAATCCAAAAAAGTATTATTTTGTTTTAACGTTATTTTTTTTTTTCTGTTAGGTTCTCAAAGCAAAAACAGGTAATTCTATTCTAGAGGTTTAAGCTACAAGGGAAGTCAGTTAAATTTTTCTCAAACCTTTTTTAAGCAATCGATTTTGAGAGAACTATTTTCAGCTAAACGGTGTCAGCGATTTTTGATATCTTGCGTTTTGCATTTGTTATCTTCCATCAAAGTTGGTATAATTTCAAAACGCGTCAACAAATTGGAAAACACCGGCGACATTTACAGCAAAGTTTCTTAGATTCTAATGCTTTGAAGAGCTTGAAGCGTGGCATGGAATCGAATAGAGAAGCATATGGTATGGGGCCGGGGCACCGAACTATGGTCATTTATTCCTGATCGGCCACATGATTTGTTCTGAATTGACGATGATGATCAATTTAGGGCGCGTCCGATTGACCGTATATTCCGGAATAGGAATACGTGGAATAGAAGTTAGAAATCCTTCGCTTTTACGGAAATTCACATTGAAATTGTCAAACTTCCGCTAAAATGCTATTTTAAACACATCGTCATTATCCTTGTTGCTTCAAAACGCCAAACATACAGTTTTAAATCATCACTCCACGTATTCTTATTCCGGAATAGGGTCAATCGAACGCACCCTTAAAACGATGTCTTTGGACATGCGACAGCAGAGAAAAGAAGAAAAAATGTTGTATGTGTCCGGCTTGGAATCCACTCACTATTCACCAAGAGCTGGGAATTGACTTTTCACAGTGTTGTGGTCTGTCATTTGTGGTGTATCATGATTGGGAAGGTAAACGCTCGGAGATACTAGTTACACCAAGTTACTCAAAACCTGAGGGTACACAAAGATATGACAATTATGACGATGACTGATTTACATATACGTACATACATGCATGTTTATTCAAACTCATACATAACTACATATAAGGCCCGTTTTAAACGTCGCATTTTACATGCGCGGAATCTAATGCAAATGAGAAAAATCTATTGCTTTCGCTCATTTGCATTAGATTTGGCACATGCAAAATGCGACGTTTAAAACGGGCCTAAATTTGAAAAGGAGAGTCTAGAGGTTAGCCCTATGAATACAACTCTCCTAAAAAAACAGTAAAATTACAACTTTAAAAAGGATTTCGATTTGCATTTGAAAATTTCGAGGCTACCGGCTTCAACAACTTTACTAGGTAAATTGTTCCGATAAATAATTACATTGTTAAAAAAGAATATTTCAAACAGTTAATTCTAGATGATTTGAAACAAAGCTTATACGAGTGATTTGCCTTAGTGGATAAATGCGATAAGCCAGACACGATGTTATAACATTCTACAAGAGAGAAATATGTCCTACGACTGGACAGAGATGGCCAATGTAAGATGTCACATCCCTCTTCATGAGACATACACACTCTCTATATGAACATCTTTGACAAGATATGGATTCCAAACTGGAGCAGCATACTCTAGAAGTGGTCTGACCCATATTTTGTAAAGCAATGAAAAAGTCGTTGTATTAGCTGTTCCAAGGGTGCGTCTTGTTAGCCCTAGAACCTGGTTCGTCGTATTCACTATTTAGTAAAATCCAATTAGTGGTCTATTATCAATGCTGCGTTCTGATTGGTTGAGCTACTACTAGCCTATTTGTTATAGCCCACTAGTAGCGAAAAGCACCGGCTTTGAAAACCAAAACAACAATTAAAGTCTAGCTTTAACTAGCGAAAGATGTTCTGTCTCGATATTTTTTTGACCAACTAGTTGGATTTTACTAAAACAATTATTCCTCTCGCCCTCATGGCCTCTGAGTCAATAGCCCATTCGGCCTTCGGCCTCATGGGCTATTGACTCAGAGCCCATTCGGGCTCGAGGAATAATTGTTAAAGATATGTTATTCACCGGCTAGGAGGTCCTTACAGGGAAAAACTTTGCCCGAGGTCTTGAGTACGGCCCGAGGCCGCAGGCCGAGGGACGTACTCATGGCTGAGGGCACAGCTTTTTCTCTATACGGACCGACCTAAGCCGGTGAATAACGTATTTATTTTTTCTGCTATTTGTTTTCTGAAAATGAACCCAGGCAAACTGGTTTGCAAAAAGTCTTTCTACGCGCTCTACGTCGCGCTGTCAAAGTTGAAATTAACTTAAGCCCTGGCCAAACTATCGAACAAAGTTGGATTCAACACTCCAACTTTGTTCGATCCAACATTGTTCGACCGTTTGGCCACCCATGTTGGATGATATTCGTCTAACATTTTTTGCTCGATCAAGTGTTGGATAGAGTTTGCTTTTGATCAAACATTGCGACCAACAATTCTGCTCGACTCAACAATGTTGCAGTGTTTTGCCGCTCTTCCAGCAAAGTTGTGTCCTGAATCTAGTCACGTTCGCGTTACTAGCCAATCACGAATCGCTATTTTATTTTCAAGCCTAGCCTTCTAGCATTATTTGCAACAAAGATGGTGGACAAGGATCAACAGCCAGAAACACTGATCAGCGAGAATGAAGCAAGATCATGTCTTTGGGGCACTTTTAGTCCCCTAATCACTATCGCTCTGTTCTCATCATCTCCTAAACGCCGATGTATTTTGCAGTGAACATACCCCTTTGTACACGTTCTCTTAAACATTTTTTGGATTTTCCTCGTTTGAATCCATCATTTCCGTCCTCAAACAGCTGCAGTAACACAAGCGCTACGAGCGGTTTCCGTTTAAGTGTTAGCGTCATATTTATAAATTTAGCGCCAACTTGAACTTGAATCAGTTTCGTAAAGCAATGTTGGATAGTGTTTTGCCACTACCTCAACATTTACACCCAACAATGTTGCATGTGGAATCCAACTTTGTTCGATAGTTTGGCCAGGGCTTTATAACTGAAAAAAACGCTCCGTTCGCAAAGCTCAGAGAAAAATGATAGATTAACGATAAAACAGAACTTCAAATATCTCTTGGTGCAATAAATATTTAAAAAACTGTTATATTTCATAGCAAGCACAGAGAAACGAGCTAAACAAACTAAACAATGATGTTTGAAAAATTCGTACAAACAGGATAATAATGTTCTACGTATTAAAATTCTTTGTCTTGTTGAAAATGAAACAAAAGTTCTTAAAACAGCAGGAAACATTTTAGTGAAAATACTCAAACATCTGTCTCTGCCCTCATATCTTATTATTTAAGCTCTCTGCAGTTAGTCGTTTTAGTTAAACAGCGTGTCAACAGTTCACGAAAAACAACAACGCGAAAAACCACAGAGTCGCGACGTGTTTGTTGCCTATTTTAGCTAGGAATACGTATATTCTTAAATGAAGCAATATAAAACGAGATTAGAAAATGGAACTCCAAAGAAAATTACGGATGTCAACCGAAAAAACGAGTTTAAAAAACTGCTCTGCAGTGTAAGTTGTTTTAGGTTCAACTGTCAACAGTTCAAGAAAACCAACAACTCGAAAACAGCAAACCAGCAAAGTGTTGTAAGCAAAATCATGTGAATACTCGCCTTTTTGAAGAATAACCAGGCCTTTTCTTTGCCTTCTCTTTGCAACGGTTAGTAAGCAAAAATTTGCATTTTAAGAGGTGTCGCGCCGTGGTGAAAAAATTTTCAATTAGCCGCGACAGTTTTAGTACGGAATAGATTTCGGACCGTGGTCCGTATCGTGAAAAGCTGGACCGGCTACTAACGCTATTAGCCAATCAATCAGATTCAATGATTTAGGATTCCGGCCCGCAAAGATGCCTCAGAAAAAAAAAAGTACTCATATGTTCACTCCAGGTAAGATCTTTTGATCTAATAACTCCAATCAAGGTCTTTAAAGCCCTTGAAATCTTTTAAGGCCGTACCCAGTTTCGGGAATTGTGCAGTTTGTTGTTGTTGAAACACTATATATAACACTTAAGTAGTTGTTGACGTGTGTCAGACAGAAGCAATTATATTCTTGTCAAGGTTTGAATCGTATAAAGTTGCATTACTCAAGTTACTGTGAAAATTTAGGGAGAAAACTTCAATTAAACGGGAGAAATCGGGATCTCTGCATTCCGTTGTTACTCTATTTCCGAAACAGTTTATAATTCGCAGTCGATTTTTCAAGAGAATGCGTTATTTGCATTACTTCACACTTTTCCCCGTTGAAACGAAGTTGCCATTTTTTCGCCCATTTACCAAGATCATCCAATTGAAATCAGTTTAAAGGTTTTGTTCATCGAGGCTAGGGTTGCGAAGCTCTCTATAAATCTTTGTGTCATCCACAAATAATTTAATTTTAGAAGAAACACTATCAACGATATCATTTATACATAACAAAAATAACATTGGACCAAGGATAGTTCCTTGTGGGGCGCCGGATACCACAGGTGCCCATTCAGAGAAAGTCCCTGTAACAACAGCTCGTTGCTTTCTACACGTGAGGAAATGCCTCAACCAGTTAAGAGGTTTGCTCTCAATACCGGGCCTATATAACGTTTTGAGTAGACGCTCATGAGGAACACTATCAAAAGCCTTTTCGAGATCAAGAAATACAACATCTATGGCTATAGATGAATTTCTAGATCTGGCAAAGTCATGAAAGGTAGAGAGTAACTGGATCACAGTTGACCTACCCTGAAGAAAACCAAATTGGTTTTTGTTTACCACATTTTGGTCTTGCCAAAATGATATTAACCTATCGCGTACAATTTTTTCACTGGTTTTGCATACCATTGATGTAAGCGAGATTGGAAGATAATTCTCTCTCAAGTGTTTAGAATCTTTCTTATGAAGTGGGACAATATCAGCTGCAGACTCGTACCCAGTCGCTATTTACGTGCTTTTTGGGGAAAGAGGATTGGATACTAGGTTGGATTAAGGCACGCGAGGTGTCATGGGAAGGTTCGGCTTCTTCCCATAACTCCCCGCGCGCTCCACTTTATCCAGACCGCTTTCGCTTTGAAACCCGTAAATAGCGACTGGGTACGAGTCTGTATCAGCTGATCTCCAACCTTCGGGTTAGCTGACTGGTGACCTTTTTTGCAGAATACCAGTTGTATTAGAAAGCCGCAGGTCATCTCAGAGAGGGCTGCGCACCCCCTGCACCCTCCCCCTAGATCCGCCCCAGAAGAACTAATTACAGTGGAACCCCGCCTTTTACGGCCACCTCGGTAATACGGTCACCTCGTTATTGCGGCCACTTTTTTTGGCCCGGCAAAATGGCCATACCTTCTCTCATAGAAAACCCTATCCTGAATGCGGTCACCCGTTAATACGGCCAACAACCACAACTTAAAATCCCAAACAGTAGAATCCTCTATAATTTCACCCCGCTACTGATGATACGGCCACTCGCGCTAATTTAGAAGACCAAAACGCCTGTGATATATCAATTTCATTGACCTTTTTTATTTACCACTTTAATCGAACAATCGATTTACTTTACAAAGATCTGTCAGCAACATTCCTCCCTGTTTTCATTACAAACATGATCTTGACACTACTGTAACATCCAGTAAGGGAAATTCCGTTTTTTAGAAGCTTAGTATCAATAGTAAGCTGAGCCTGTTCTTGTTTTGATTTTAGGCTCAGAACGTACAGTACACTTGACAATTTTAAGCGTTTTACGCACTGAGCGAAGTTTCAAGTATTTTATACAATTACTGTACGTACATTCCTGTTGTTTATTAAAGAGAAAATTTGTTCTGGAGGAGCAAATGCGATGTTTGTCAACGGCCCTTTAGTCATGAATTTCACCTTACCCCGGCGATACGGCCTTCTGTTAATATATCGTTCCTGAACATTCAGATGGAGACTGGGCACGAGGGTTCTGGTCCTGGGAGTATTTTTCTCTCCAGTACCCTGAGAAAACGGCCAAATCTGAGAAACATGGCTGACACACGTGGAGCGTAAATATTTCCAGGACGCAGCGCCTGTTATGTCTAGTCTTTTAGGATGAATCCAAGCGTCAAAATTCTCAGTCTTAGCTCAAACGAAACTTCAAACTCTAGACCTGGTGAGAAATCTTTTTTTCTGCTAAATAAGTGTTACGTTCTTCCTTCTGATCTCTAGCTTGCTTCCTCATCGTCTTTTATATGCCTTTTGGACACAGATTATTATGAACCACTTAGAATTTATTTTTGAGGTTAGGCAAGGAGGGTCCCAGAAACGACTAGGATACCGTAAAATTCCGAAAAGAAGCCCTTCCATGTAAATAAGAGAATCAACGACAATGGAGGCAGAGAAGAGAGACCCTGGGAACGAGGTTGGCTTAACTGTAGATCAAATGTGTACAACTCCTCAGGGGTATTTTGCGTATGCAAGAAAAAGGCACTTGTGACCTTTACCCTTAGCCTTGCATGAACTGAGGTCTCCTCTGGTGTTGTTAATTCAATGGGGACCCTATAAGTCCTAACCAGTACCCCATCTGTGAACAAAGTCATCTGACATTAGACGAATCTGCATCTGCTACTTTTGTTAGGGACGGTGCCTACTAATTGAAAGGCATTTTTGCGCTGATTTATGATTAGGTAGATCTTCCCAAGTGTCATTGAAATCCAAAAAGAAAATTGGGGGTAACCATGCATTTTTCAAAGATAATTCATGAACAATATTTGTATAAAGCTCTAGAATATAAAGCAATTTATGGCATTCTTTCTTAAACTGAAGCTCAATTATCTCTAAAGAATGCATGGTTACCCCCAATTTTCTTTTTGGATAGCAAGAGTACTTACTAAGATCTACTTTCTCTGCATAGTTTTAAGCCACGCAAAAATATCCCTGCATTAGTAAGCATCACCGATAGAAAATCCGAGTATCTGGAGATACGCAGAACATATGCGCATTAACAATACTAAGCACTGTCCTTAAGGAAAGAATTAATTGGTGTGCATGTAATACTCACAATATTTCCCTTGCTATTTGTGCTCAATCTTTTTTGTCTATCTCTTATCTTTTTATTGGTGCCTTCAGAGTGTCAAAGTATTTTAAATGCTGCAGTTACTTCATTGAAAGGTGGACATGTCATTGCCCTGCCAACCGACACTATTTATGGTGTTGCTGCTCTTGCGCAGTCCACTGAAGCTGTCAGTAAATTGTATCAAATAAAGAAGCGACATGAAGAGAAACCCGTGGCGATCTGTGTTGGAAAAGTGGAAGATGTTTACAAGTAAGTCATGAATCACCAACATTAAATGGCTTTACTTTTGATAAACCACATGTAAATGAACTGTATTAGGGAATCTGTCTTTAATTACTTCAATTTAGGGGAAAAAAGTAGCTGAATTCTCTTGATTGAAGTAACTAATGCTTTTCATTAGTTGTTGGTGCTTAACCCATTCAATTCTCAGGCACCCCAAGATGCCCCCAGTTGAATCATGATGAATTAAGCCACACAGTAATTTTGGGAGCAGGTCAATTTGTTAGGCTCATTATTTCCATGAAGGACTCAATGATTTAAATGAATGTATATATGAATGAAAAGATATATATGAATGTATTATGTGCTGTTGATGTGAAAAGATGGTGAAACAGCTCAAATCAAAACTTGTTAGAGGCTGGGTAGCAGATACCTGACTAATAACAACATAATAACCAATAATGTATAAAATTTTATTTTATTAATTTGTTTTGTCACTATGATTGTTTTCTGCAATCTCACTACAATCTCATAGAGTAAGCATGCTTGTGTAATGCATCTATAGTAACAATAATTATCACAACCTATTTCTACACGTACAAACACCTTTGTCTGCAATCTGAATCTTCTTGTCAGTGTTTCATGTAACTGACTGGATAAATAAGGTTGCAATAGCAATCGAGCTGGAGCAGAAGGCTAGGTTGTAGTTCTTTATTATATGAGTTAGTTTGAAAGCACCAGTCGCACATTGTGATATTGTGATCATGTAGTATTGTTATCATATGGAAAAATGGCCAGGGATTTTTAACGAGCAAGGTACACAAAGGTTTACATCATGATTTACATCATTGTTTGTATCTTTGATTTCCTTTGTTAATTGT
>NC_090888.1:62520703-62531440 GCF_036669925.1 Montipora capricornis
GTAGGAATTCAAAGATATCTGGTCAGAGCTTGATCTGATTCTTGACGGTGGTGTGATAGGACTGACTGAGCAATGCCGCAAGGGGTCAACCGTTGTAAATTTGTCAGTTCCTGGCAGCTTTTCTATTATAAGGGAAGGAAGGTAATTGAATAAAGCTCATGTGAATAACCTTTGTGAATTAGTAAAATAATATTATTGTTTGTTTGTTTTTGTGGAAGTATTGTTTAGGTGTCAAATTCTGCTCAAAATAATTTTCAGGATATAATTTTATGTGACACAGTAATTCATTTTGTCACTTTGTAATAATATTGACATTACAAACTTAATCCCCTTGTCAGAACTTGTTTTTGTAGTTGACAAGTTGTGAATGGCTTGCTAAAATGATGAATCTGGGATTACATTATTTTGGTGATATCCATGTAAATTGTTTGAGTAGCTTGTATAGCCCCAGATACAGTTTAATGTTATTATTATACATTGTAGTCACCATCTGTCTTCTCAATGGCTAAAAGCCTACCGTTAATTCTGGGAAACAGCGCAACCTACAGATTATTCACTTACACTAATCTGTAC
Organism: Montipora capricornis; assembly: GCF_036669925.1. NCBI lineage: Eukaryota > Metazoa > Cnidaria > Anthozoa > Scleractinia > Acroporidae > Montipora > Montipora capricornis. The sequence goes on from NC_090888.1 coordinate 62,521,277, forward strand.
CTACAGATTAGTGAATAATCTGTAGGTTGCGCCCACAATGCATGATTTCCGAGGGCAATGTGTTTGAAAATAAACTGTGATCGCTGCAATAATGCGTTTGTCATTATTTTCTTCAAAACAATGTATAATAAAACTAATATTAGATTCGGTTTTTGTGATATCCAGAATAATCAAGGTCTCAGTTAGTGTTATCAGCCTCAGCCTTCGGCTTCAGCTGATAACACTTACCTCAACCTTGATTATTCCGGATATCACAAAAACCTCATCCAATAATTGTTTATTATTCGACATGTTGGCAATTTAGCCAAAGTTTAAAACAATACATAACTGTAATTATTATTCATTCAAAATATTTCCCCATTTCTGATGGGTTAAAACCACACGCATCATTCACCATAACCAGCTGCTGTTCACCAAATTTGGAAAGAAACTTCGTCATATTGAATCAATGACGTCAAAAGTGCAGACCGCTGCAAGTAATTGACCCGTTGACCAAAAAAAGCTGGGGACGAGATTGTGTTATTTTTGTTGAGCAGAAAAATGGCTGAGAGTAGGTCTAGAAGTTTGAGCGAAGAAAGTAGTTTGAATCAATAATAAAGCAATAATTATTGAATTCGGCTTTCGTAGAATATGAAGAATTCTGCAGATCTCGGAGGATGTTATCCACCTCGGCCTTCGCATATGTGCCAACTCTCCCGGATACGGAACGAATCTCCCGGTCTCCCGTACGGGTCATTATATCTCCCGGATAAAAACGACTCTGAACCTTTTACAGTCGTTTCTCCATTCTAGACTCAAATTGCATCCCCAAGTTTGAAAAAATCGATTTTTTCAAACTCGTTTCATTGTTTCTTAATGCACTTCTTCATCTCTGAGTTTCAGACACACGTTAATAGAACTAAACAAAATGACTACCTTTAGCTATCATAGCCATATAACCGATTGTTTGATTGGATCTCCGATTAACCAATAAAAATTCTTGACATAAGTACCCTGTTTTCCCGCAAATTCACAATGGCGGCAGAATATTCTTGTATTCTGAAGGAGCTGCTGGGGAATGGGTGGGTGCGTTTAAGGTGGGGGGGGGGGAGAGGAGGGGAGGGGGAGTGGGTAGGTTGATCGAGGGGGGAGGGGTGGGGAGACCGGCTGGAAAAAATCTCCAGATTTTAGATCTCCATAGGTTGGCATCTCTGCCTTCGGCCTTGGTGGATAACTCCAGGGGTTTCAATAACTTCTGAAATAGCCATTAATGATGGCCCATTGAAGGTGGTTAAGTTTGACAAGTTTATGATAGCATTTTTAGTGAAAATCAAGGCAAACTAGCCGGCGGTGTGAGGCAAAGCAGGCGGCGGTATACTGCCGATAGCCGGCTTCTATTGAAACCCCTGGATAACACCCTCCTCAACCTGCAGAATTCTTCATATCCTACTCAGCCTCATTCAATAATTGCTAATTATTTCTTAATTCCTGTATTGTTGAATTTGAGTTCATCAATTGATAGCTGAAAAATGTTTGATACACAAATTTAATGTTATTTGAAGGAACTTAGGCAATTTTAAAACGAATTTAAAAATTAAATAAATTGCCCTGTTGCAACATGCTAGTTGTAATTTGTAAATGTACCAGTAAGTTTCCAAAGGAAAAGTACTTTTCACTTTTGTTGTTTTATATTGGCTTAATTTGTTTTCATAACAGCTGTAACTTGTCTTGCTTAACATTCCTGAAAGTGGTTTGTTTGCAGACTTCGTTAAGTGACTTAATGATACGTGTTTTCACGGGTAAGGTTACAATGTAAATGAGGAGAGACCATGTGCCAATACAATAATGAAAATAGCACACCTGTTGTATTATTTTTCAATTTGAATAACTGCAAGCATCATCTCATTGGCCGAAAGTAATTGCCATCTCACTCAAGCTACCTGGTTTGGTGGCTTAAATTTAAATGAGAATCCCCTTGAAGTTTGCCAACTCGCTTAACTTTAAGCGAATTGGAAAAGCAACTGTTTTCATGCGATTTCCAGTTGTCACTTGCTAAGCAACCGTAAAATTCGCTTGTGAAAGCATGCCCCTTAATGTTCTTTTGTTTTGGTACAAATCTTAGCCTACACTTTGTTTGAAGGATTTTTACCTGACTTCCTTTAAGTTCACAGTATTTCAGTGGTTTCTTTTTTTTGACAATATATATCTTTGTAAACATCCAGTTACAATTCTGTAGTCCAAGTCCACAGGCCGCAGTCCATGACCCAGTGATTTATGGATATTTGTTTACATTATTCCAATCGAAACCAGAAAAAAGATGCTTTGCAAGTCTCTATGATGATATTTTAAACTATTTAATACTTTTTCTTAGCAATACTGGGAGAATTATAAAAGTACGATATCTGTTACAGAGTCATACGATAACAGAATATTGCATTGCATGCAAAGAAAACACAAAAACTCGTTTCCGGTCATGCACACAATTCATTAACCCTTTGACACCCATCAATGGGGAACCCCTGGAAGTCGATGGGTTAATCACTCACTGAAAAACTATGTCCCCATTAATACACATTTCCCTGTTAATCTGTCACGTAGTCTTCCATGGTTTAGCGGTCATCACGATTCCCTTTGAAGGAAGAGGCAATCTTACGCATGCGTAGCCAGGGCGCGACCCGAAAAATAAAAATAATAATAATAATAGAAATCCAAAGTACAAAAACGGAGTTGAATCCTATACTTTGTTTTTTGAACAAAGTAAATAGCAAACAATATGTATGCCATACATGTTGTATGTGATAGCTATAATTTTGGTATTAATTAAAACATTGGGGACAGTTTGTGGTGACTGGACAAAGGAGAAAATTCCCTGTCTTTTCCAAATATTCCTGGCACTTTGAGGATGTTATTGAAAATTATATTTTTGTAAAAACTGAAAGAAAATTGCACACTTTGAACAAACACATGGCCTACATGTAGGTTTAATACTGGGCCCACAGGGCTGAGTTTGAAATAGATGCCAGAGATGTCACATAATTTGTTAAAATAATATTATTATAGTACTGATTCGGGAGAGAGTAAAGTGCAGGTTGCAGGCTAGGGTTGCAGGTCATAACTGAAACAACTCAAACCTACACAAGAATGCTAACCTTAGGCTTATAAACATTATTTTTAGGACTTATGTTAGCATTAACTAGTAAAGCTTTGGGTTGTTTCAGCTATGGTGAAACAGTGACCTGCAACCTGCATGTGATATGAGGTGAATTTGCTGTGATTTTTGTATGCTTTGCCTTTAAATGTTAATACCGTAATTACTTTCACCCTTGAGTACCCCGAAGTGAAGAATAAAATTGTCTGGCACAGGCAAATAATTACTTCTGGTTTCTAGAGAAACTAGAAAAGCAGCTTTCCAATCTTTCACGGTGGTAATTTGACCGTTATCTACTCTTTTAATAAAACCAAAATTTTCATGGCGCATAGACAGTCGAGGGAAAGAGTTAATTAATTAAAGGGTGACAACATAGTTAAAAGGATGCCTGCAGATTAGTCAGTAGTCAGGTTGATTGATAAAAGTATTTTTCTTAACTTTAAATCTGATTTTTTTGCTTTTCAGTGCATATGAACAGACTGTCAACATTCTCAGTGAAAAATATGGTCTTGACGACTGCAGCAGCTGATGAACAGTTCATTAGAAATTCAATTCAATTCAATTAAGAAGAAAAATTAACCATCAGATTCTCTTTAAATAGATTTTCTCCTCAATAATAGCTTTTGTGGTGTGACTAATATTATCAATTGAAAGTCTCAAATATTATGGTTCAATTAATTCATTTTTTAACATTTCATTTAGTTGCCCTTGCTTTTAATTTTGTTACAACAGTAATAATTTATTACTGTTCATCAACTAAATGTGACCTACAGATTTGACAGTGAATTTGAGTATGGTTAACAATTTCAATTTTCAACTTTAGTGTAGTTCTCAAGGAGTTTATTATGCATTGGGATTTAGATAATTCTCCTGTTACAGGGTTCTCCTTATCAGGCGGTAACCGGTAAAATTTACCGCTTGTAAGAGCACTTATTATCGCCTGCAAACGCGCAGAAGTAGCTTATCCTTTGCAGAACGTCCGACATTAACCAATTGCTTTACCAGTTTGAAAAGGTGCCATACCTGTTGCACTGAAAACTAGGGAGAACCCTGCTGTTACTGCATGGAATTCTTTGGTAATTTTTGTCTCATGGTGGCTTTGACAGTCACAACAGGGCTTTGCTCTTTCAAACAATTCTTGAACAGTCTTGCATATTAAAATATGTGAGTGAGACTACACTTTGTATAGTCAAGCTCCAGTTCAAAACTCAGACAACATTTTCCAGCAAGTTCAAATTTTTATTTCTATTTTTTTGCTTACCCAACTTAACTCAGAAATTGATCTTTCTCTAAGTTACAGCAGTTGCATTTACTTTGGGGGATTACGTTATTTTTTTTTTTTTTGGGGGGGGGGGGGGAGGAAGTTGGTTGAAACTTATGTTGGCTTTCCCACTTCACTCTACTGTCTTCAAAGCTGAATGGACATATACCCATTCTACTGGCCATCTTTGTCGCAAATATGGAAAGTGCTCACATTTCACTAGTCTTTTGTGCTTTTATAATGTAAATTGAATCACTGCAATACTAAGTGATCTTAATTTACACATTACTTGTGAAGCAAAAAAGAATGATAACATATGAGTTAATGTCATCACTGATCAGTCTCGTAATGTTTTAAAACACAGTCACTGTCACCCAAAACACCTCCAACAAGGATCAATGGGTTAAGCCGACAAATGGCATGACTTGACGAGTTGGCAACACAAGACTTCTCAAACAAGCCACCCAAATACCGAGCTTAAGTAAGCAAGGCAACAATGGCTGTGAGAATGTGGTTTAAAAATAGAATTGCTGTAATCATTTCGCGATTATTCCAAGTTGCTAAGCATGGTGTATCTACATTCCAGGAATAAAATTGAAATGAAAAAATGTATCATCATGTTCTCACTTCTCCTCACAACTCCATATAGGTTAATTTTAATTTAAATTGTAACGACAAGGACAAAAGAAAATAAGAGTGCATTCCTTTGGGATAATCTGAAAAAGGATCACTGATCCAAGATCACTCGAATCATGGTGCATCAAAGCAATGGAAAAATCCTTTCCCAGCGTGGATTCATCGGCTCCTTTGATACACCGTGTTCAAAGTGATCTTGGATCAGTGATCCTTTTTTGGATCATCCCAAAGGAACGCACCCTAAATGCGCCCACAGTAAATGAAAACCGCACATGCAGGGTGTGCAGAGCCATTGTTTCGTTAACTGAGCCAATAATTGTTTTCTGGCCTTCTTGTAGCTAACCTCGTCCTTGCTTAATTAAGCTCCCTACAGACAAGGGTCAACACTTGCTTGCTTGTGTAACATTGAAGATAATCTCTTGTTCAGCACAGTTCAAGATCAGTTAAGACATGACTTAGAAAAAATAACCTATAAGTGAGCTAACAATAATAATAATTTTACTATTAATGTATTCGCAACGTTTGTAATCACTTAAATAACCAAAAAAACATTTTTCACATTAGTTAATTAGTGTGACATGGGCACGACAAAAGATGAGAAAAGGTGAGATGATTGCTGCCACCCGCGGTAGGCCTTGCACCTCACAAGTCTTTTGGTGGCAGATCATTTTCCACATTGCTGGGGTAAGGCACAAAAAACATCCAAGAATGACTTTTCTTTTTCTGAATTAAGTTGACGAATCGAAACTTTTTCCTTTTAAAAATGCTGACATGGAAGATTCGTAGAAGGTCCTGGAAAGATGACATGTTGGAGAGGGCATCATAAAAATCAACGATGGACATGTCAGCAAGGAGAAGCAATGTCTGGAAACCAAACAAAATCCCAACGAATAACGTTATTCCTGTACAAGGAGCAAAGAGCACTGCATAATCCTTCAGCTGCTCACAGCCTTCGGCAATGTGGATGTCGTCTAATACTTTAAAACCTGCGAGACCAGCTTCTCGGAGAGCACTAACTTGGGGCATGAAAAACATATATTCCTTGATCTTGGCCACGGCCACACCAGAGAGGCAATTCTTAAACGGAAAATAGGAGAGATAACAGGCATACAACAGGCCGAAAAAAGCATAGCAAAGGAATGTGTAATAGTATACATAATTTCGGCGCCCTATGCAGTTGTTTGTAAAAGGACAGTGATGGCACATCATCTCTACGCACGTATGGCACCAGCTGCAGTGGTGGGTCCCTGCGCTTCGAACTCGCTTGCACTTCACACACACTTGATAGCTTTTCACAAAAAGTCTGTCGCGAGCGTACTCATCTTGACGTTGTGGATATCCCGGACAGATGAAGACAGTCATATAGTAGTTAAATACAGCATTGATCATCATATAGTGGGTGAAGAAGATGTGAAACCACCCTAGCAACGATGAATATGGCTGGCCAGGCACATGTGCATGGAGATAAACACTGAAGAACAGCCATAACAGCATGGGGAAAATAAAGCTCACAGGAACAAGCTGGATGTAGCTTACTACGGCTTGAGACGGTAATAAGGTTCGGACCTTTGGAAATAACCGAGGAAGGACCTGAAAGACAGCAGCGCCGACAACAATGACAGTAATAGCAACGACAAAACAGACAACAACTACCGCCATTTTCGACAGCTAAGTGCAATATCAAACTCGTTCCCAGGGTTGTTCTCACCCTCGAATTCCCTGCCAGCCGAGGTCTCTTTCTTTACGAGACCGTCCGAGACCGAGGGGTGCTCTGGGGTGCTTTCGATTATGCCAAAATCAAATGGAAAGGTCCGTTTCGGTTTCTTCCGACCGGAATATTCGGGATCACCTCTGGAGGTGGTCCACTCATTTCGGTTGGAATATTCCGACCGAAATTCACCGTTCCATTTTTGACAAACCGGTTCTTTGCCCTAATTAGGGAATTCGGAAAAGGAATAAAAAGTGGCAAGAGCCATTCCTATTGGTTGGCTCCGGTTTATCGGAAAATGTCGTTCCATTTTCCTTTGGTATTCCCACTTACTCTGACCGGTCGGTTTGGCATAATGGAAAGCACCCCTCGAATCGCATAACTTTTTTCTTTTTTTTTTTTTTTTTGGGGGGGGGGGGGGGGGCTCATTTGTTCCAAATTGCACTCGAAATTATGTGTGCCCAGTAAGCCCGTAGCGGTATTTTTTTCCTTCCTTGTTGCCTCGCTAGAAATACCCTGGGTGCCAGAGGATTTTTCTTCAATGGTACAAGAAAGGCACGCGAATTGGAGGCAAAGACCGAGGACTGGGCCATTGCCTCCAACTCGCGTAGTAGTCTCTTTAGGGGTGCAATGGTGGCGTAGGGATGGTGCAGGGGTGAGATCATTCGCCTCCCAAATTGTGGCCCGGGTTCGGTTCCAGACTCGGCGTCATATGTGGGTTGAGTTCATTGGTTCTTTTCTCTACAGCGAGATGTTTTCCTCCGGGTACTTCGGTTTTCCCCTCTCCTCAAAAACCAACATTTGACTTGATTTGCGTCAGGAGCTCCTGTTTGCGTTGATTGTTAATTTCAGTTTACATTGTCCCCAGTTAGTGCTCCAACATAGAACTACTTGACCCTTAAATAAAGTTCCTTTCCTTGCCTGCTGGACCTTTGGAAGAACATTCCTCTGGCACCCAGGATACGCTAGAAAGGGATCGTCCATCGCTGATTTGAAGATAGTTTACTAGCGATTGACTTCGCATATAAACTCACTGCTTACTTCCGGTTATGGAACATTGGCAATAAAGACTCGCCCCCTTCAAACGTTAGGAAAATTCCTGTAGAAAGCTTAGTGCGATGGGAGAATACTAGTATGCTAGCTCAGTATTTCATCCGTTGCCGTTATACCAGAAAAAGCGACTTTTACCTCTTCAGAATACATGCGCAGGCTTTGTTCTGAGAAGATTTGCTGGTCAAAGAATGGATAGACCAAATGTTGTACCCAATTCAAGCGCTTTGGGAATGAAACGTTTTGTTCCAGGTATTTTCATATCATTTAACTATGAATGCTTCATTATTATGCAAATACAACACACAAAGATTCTTAATCCTGGGAGATTTGAATTGGGTACAACATTGAGTTAGCCGATTAGGTCTATTAAGGAGGCTTCCTGGAGTTTTCGTGCTGCGCGCACTAGCTGGGCACTAGTATGGCGCGTAAAGTGTTTTTGTGATTTTTGTTACGTCTGCGTGACCAAATCTGTAAAATTAACTGCTAATTTTCTCGCGTTCCCTTCGGTAAAATATTTTTAAAATTGGCTCAGTTCTAACCACGTACAGTTCCCATCAAATACCCCATATTTGTTAAAATCTGTCAGAGCTAATCGAATATATTCAGAAAAATGACAAATTACAGAATATTGGCAAAACCGTCTGAACGACCTTGACTTTTTACCACTTGTCATAAATATTAAGGAATTTAGGCCAAAAAATAGGAGAAAATTTGCCTGTCATTAGCTGTGATGTTGTTATGGTAACGGTCATAATGCAAAAATTGTTACCCGAAAAATAAGCCTTATTATATCGGTACCCATACTGGTAAATCTGTAAAGCGAAAACTTTAAGAGAAATTGATTAGGTTTCCTTTTGTAACTCGTGCCATGTAGTGAGGGTATTCGCAAATACTCCAGGAAGCCACTTTCAATAGAACACTTTCATTGCATAGTGTCAATTAACGCATACAATTTTTAAATTTCTTCTGCACCCGCTCTCGTTCTTCCTCGAGAGTCTTCCTCTTCCTGGAGTGTCGGGAACTTTTATATATCAGCATACGGCAGGTGCAGTATTTAGTAAACAAACTACTAGCTAGCATGAGGAATAGCACTGACTATAACACGTTTTGCCGAAGTGTATGAAAAATTAAAAGATCTAAGAAGTGATTTATAATTCTTCAACTACCGAATGTAACTATAGAGGTCGCGTAGTTTTACTGAGTCACTCTCAGCAATGTAGGAATTAAAGACATCGATATTATTGTAGTTTTATTGAATTTATGTTTTACAGGTGAAGAGCAATTTTGTGTTTATGGAGATCCTGTAAATAAACCATTATAACGAAATAAATACGTGATTTTATAGGATATAAATTATTTTAGGTAGTGAAAAATTGTTGTTTTTCTCTGCTGGAGCTCTACTCCGTTTGGAGCGACACACTTTTCAGGGACCGGAGTGTTGTGACCGATCCCTCTCAATCAGTCTGCTCCACTGAACTTATGTCTTCCAGACCACTGGGGTGAGGCTATTACGTTATTAATTCAAGATGGCGTTCGTATGGGTGATAATTTTGTCAGTTGGACTAATCCAAGGCGTTTTTATCATCAGCAGCTTGCAAACTCTGTTTCCTCGCGGCTCAAGAAAAACTTGTCTTTATAGAGTTCTCAAAGGAGTTCAAATCACACCCGTGTTGTTCATATTTGCTTCTGCTATTTGGTTTTTCTTTGTTGTGATTTTGCCAGTTGAGGTTGCTAACGCGTATTCGTCTTTGCGAAGTATTTGCTATGCTTTCATTGCGTGCTACCTATGGCTAAATATGGTGTTCAACTACTTAGCAGCCATGCTTGTGTCTCCAGGATATCCAGAAACTCGACAAGAACTGGAGGAAGACAGTGGTATTTACCTCGACTCATTAAAATTCTGCAGCAAGTGTGGTCGCGTAAGAGACAAGGGCACGCACCATTGCAGTTCCTGTAACACTTGCGTTATGTTGATGTCTCATCACTGCCCGTTTACAAATAACTGCGTTGGCTTGAACAACTTTGCTTACTTCTATTTGTTTTTAATGCACTGTTTACTTGGCCTTGTATTCGCTGCATATTTCACTTACAATCCATTTATGTCCTGTATGATAAATTACAAATCAACTACATACACACTGGGAGTTTGCAAAGAACTTGGTGACTATGCTGTCATGTTTCTAGTTGTCACCTTTGTGCTCTTGTTTATTTTCATCATGCTCTCCTTCCATACGTTTCTTCTCTTTGTCGACATATCAATGATTGATTTCTTAAAACTCTGCCAGAAATTAACATTCAAAGGGTGGATTAAGGACGTCATGATAGACAGAGGATTGCGGAGAAAAAAGGTCCTTCTCAGGAAGCTTCTGTTGTGCAGAA
>NC_090888.1:62543440-62563440 GCF_036669925.1 Montipora capricornis
CTTTGAAGTTAAATGGCATCTTAAATACCCATAGCGGTGAGAATACTTGCTTGCCACCAACATGGCCAGATTTCTGATTCCCAGACCCAGCGTCATATGTGGATTGAGTTGGTTGGTTCTCTTCTCTGCTCCGAGACAATTTTCTCCGGGTACTCCGGTTTTTTCCTCTCCTCAAAAACCAACATTTGATTTGATTTGCATTGATTTGTTGATTTCAGTTTACAGTGTCCCCAATTAGTGGTCCAGTGCTAGAAGACTAGACACTTGAATAAAGTACCGTTCTTTTCCTTTTTCCTTTTCCCATAGCCTGCTCCCTTCTCGCCTTGTAGGGCACTCGGAAAGAAAGGCAATGGGGATCAAGAGGACATGGTTTCAATTCCCTCCCTGGTTATAGTTTTGCTCTGTCCGTGTGTAGGTGTATTTCCATTGCTAGGGCTACCTCTCAGATGGATTACATGGGAATGAAAATATCGGTAGTACTTTAAAAATCTTGGCGTGTCTTCTGTGTCTGCCACATTCCTGCCTTGCCCATAACCATATCTTACAATAACTGTCTAAATTCTCACATGCTCATTGCCTTATTTTTATCATCAATAAGAACACAGACAAATAAATTTTTAATTTATGCAAAAATATGTGCAACTGCCAAACTGTCAACTTTTAAAGTGGTACTATGATAAAAAAATCAGATCTTTTTTTTTTCTTTGGATTTCAAAACTATGTAATTACCTAAACACTAAGTAAACCAAGTTTTAAGCCTTAATTTCAAAAAGGCACTTGTTTATTTTAACTGAAATTTTCCTATTTAATGGTCCACCATTACTAACTTAAAAATCTTGAGAGTGCTGGATCGAAGCGAAAATGGTGTCAAAGACTCGCTTGTTTAAGAATGCAAGATTATGCGTTTGTACACGACTGAATTAATATGATGCAGCGTGGGAGTTTTGGGCTTTCAGATTGTTTTGCATGCATTATACTACTACCTGAGAAATTTCTGCAATTTTATTGGCTGGGCGCAGAGGTATTTCAGCTTCATTTGAAATACCTACATGTGAAAATTACAGTTACTATGGTAACCAAAATCACGAAATAATTTCGTTGCACGAGTTACGAAAAAATGACGGAAAGATTTCCAGATTTTGGAATTCAGGAAAGTCAAAACTAAAACAAAATTCAGAAAACCAAAATACTAAGAAAAGTACATCGACCGAAAACAAGAACTTTGAAACCAAAGTTGCTCGCCTACGAAGCGAAACAATTCGACGAAAAGTTCCAAAAGTTCGTGTTACAAGAATTTCGCAGGTTGTAGTATAAACAAATAATAGTCAAGTCAAGTCAATTAAATAGCAGTTAAAGATAATATCATCGTAAAACATTAGGAATCAATAATAGTATTATAACGATCAGTTACAGAATTTTTGATATATTGACGAAAACTGGAAAACGGCTTGATTTTCTTAACATCAATGCATAAAGAATTCCAAAGTTTTGGACCAGTGTAACTGAGAGAACGAATGCCGTATTGAGTAGTCTGAACAGATGTAACAAACAGATTATCAATCTGTGATTGACGTGTATTATATGAATGAATGGAAGATACTGGGTTAAAAAAATAAGCAAAACTAGATGGACTTAGTTTATGGTACCACTGATAAACAAAAGAGAGAATTTCTTTCAAGATGAATTATATCAGAGAACCTCGATCAGGAGTCTGAGAGACTTCAATAGGGGCTCAGCTCTCAGAAGGTGATCTAGGGTTGGAAAAAGCCATTATTCTAAACGACTCGTTTTTGCAAAGTAACTGGTTTTACGTAGGTTGGGTATGTGAGACCCCAAACTTGAATACAACAAGTAAGAAAGGGGTAAATTAGGGAATAGTAAAGCATAACAAGTATATCAACATTAACATAGTACCTTAATTTGGAAAATAAGCCTACAGTTTTCGATAGTTTTAGCAAAGTTCATTAACATGATTCTTCCAAGTCAAGTTTGAGTCAAAAGTGACACCTAAGTATTTGACGGTGAAGACTTCTTGGATATTTACACCATGATTATTAAGTATTATAATAGCATGATTTGTATGTGATATTTGGCATAAATATATACCACTCGTGATATTTCAAAGTTGTTCCAGATTTCACTCGCCTAATGGCTCGTGAAATTACATATAACAACTTTAACATATCACTTGCCGTATTTATGCCAAATATCACTACAAATAATGGTAGATCTATTACCTATACTATCGGGGTTGGAAGCTGAATAATTGGACCTCGATTATTCATTATTCTTTGTGTGTTTTGTTTGAATTATTCATTATTCTTTCTAAATTTTTGTAGGTTATTCATTATTCATTGTTGTTATTCATTATTCCACTGGCACAAGTGACATTAACTGCGTTATTCATTATTCCGGCGTTTTCAGACCCAATTAGCCATGCATTATTCATGTTTTATTTATACTCGTTATTCATTATTCATTATTCAGCTTCCATCCCCGATATACTAATAAAATGCGTTTACTCGCTGAATTAAGATATTGAGTGAATGACGTCACTTTTGCTTCGATCCAACCCTCTGAGGGTTCAGTCGGCCAGTTTTGAACGTGAGTATTAAGTGCCCAAACTCAAACTGAATGTTTTAAGAAATGTTCTGTCGCAATTTTTTATTGTCAAATGTTTGTCTTAGTCACTTTTTTCCGGAACTTAAAGTAAACAGCCTTTTTGGGATAAATTTTGCCAGGCAGGTGGCACACACACTTTCAAACTGAAACACAGTTCAAAATCTGAAGAAAAAAAGGAAGTGATTTTTTTTTATCATACACTAGTACTACTTTAACCAGTGAAATTTTATTGACTGTTGTAAGTAGCCAATCAGTAAGTGAGAAAAACTAATGACAATGTTTGCGTCAATGTAAATAAATTCATGTATATGACTGTCTACTGCATCTATTCACCATTTTTCAGGGATCAGTTATTTTATGCATTTCCTCTTATTGATGATAAATTGCATCATAACATTGTCCAAGTTTGCTGTGGAAATCACGACCCGCTCACTTTGATGATGTCATGGCGCTATTTATTATCATTAAGTCTAAGAGGGCAGACGCGTAAGAAACCGAAGTCAATTTGTCAAATGGATTTGAGGAACCTGTGGGGATAGGGGCGGGGGGTTAGGTTTTGCATCCTACCCCTTATGAACGGGCGGTCCACCCCTAACTCCTTGAAGCACGCCGAGACTCATTTGCCAGAAAGATTCTTTGCACAGCTTGCGCTTAAACTAGGAGTACAGAAACATTTTTCATTGCTTTTGCTGTTTATTTCGACATAATGGAGCCACATGTGCTTATGAACCAAGGTCTCAGCGAAGCCGTAGCTCAGCGCTTGTCTGAGATCTTCGCGTTAGGGATTCTTTCACCTGAAGAACTTGACGACCGAGCGTTCGAAGCTCTTCGCGAATTCGACCAAGAAGGCGCTTTAGAAGTGCTGGATCAGTTTTCGAACAGTGATTTAACTCATGTACAAAACAAGAGTGCCTTTCTTTGTGGAGTTATGAAAACATACGTTACGAAATCTAGTGGCGCCAGTGTCGGAGAGACAACGAACAGCGAGGAAATCAACAACGCCGACGAAGGCAAGATCAAAGCACTGCTAGATAGAACTGGATACACGCTTGATATTACCTCTGGACAAAGGAAATACGGGGGCCCACCGCCTGGATGGCAAGGACCTGCACCGGGAACAGGAGGCAGCGAAGTAAGACATCTTCAAAAGAAGATTTTTTTTTACATTTCCGTAATGTGTGTGCATGCTTTGACTTTGATAGCATGTCTCGTTTGTATTTTATAATGGGACATTCCATTTTTTATCCGCACCCCCCCTATGGAAGGCATTTTTCCGACAGGTCCCTTTTGCTCTGAAATCAGATTCCGACAGGTCCCTTTCACCTCTGAAGTTAGATTCCGACAGGCCCCTTTTACTCTGAAGCTTGATTCCGACAGACCCATTTTTGTATAGAACAATGACTCCCGATTCCGACCCCCTAAACTGGAGCAGAAAATCCAGATTCCGACAGGGTCCTTCTTGACATTTCAAAAAAATGCCTTCCATAGGGGGGGTGCGGATAAAAAATGGAATGTCCCAATTCACAGCGATTCATTACCTTCAGTCTTCTTTTTAGTCAGCCAGTTTACTTGGCTTATACGTGTGTGTAAGCTTAAATTTAAGCATAAACAATGTTCATACTTGTTACACAAGCAAATGATTTGTGGTGTACGCCAATATCAAGACACTGTACGTTAAACCCGAATTACGGTCACTTCGTTCCATGGTCAGTTCGTTCCAAGTCAGATCGTTCCACAAAATAGTCAACTTTCATGAAGCCTTCATGAAGCCACTTGAAGAAGCCTACTTGATAACCGTAGGAGATCGATTTGAAGTTCGTATCGATCGATCTACGAGAACTTGGAAAGTAGTATCGAAAACGAAGACCCCGAAAACGAAGACCGGCCGGCGAAATTCGCCCTCTAATGCACGTAAACTCGCCGCCCACTTTTCCTTGCAAGTTACCCCAAATTTTACAAATAACACGAGAAACATTCGCACAGAGCATGAACCTTGGATCCGGAGAGTTTTGCTCACGAAAAACAAAAGAGAGGCCTGAATTCAGAGTAATTTCGGCAGCGATTTCGGGCACACACGTTTTTTAGGGAGCGGTCCAGCAGTCCAGTACTTGGTGTAAGCTGTCTGATTTGCTAACTACATTTGAATTCTAAAATTCTTATTGAAAACCCTGAGTTTGGGTTTAGGGGTCAAACTATCTGAGTATTTTGTGAAAGGATCTGACCATAACTTGAACAAACTGACTTGGAACAAACTGACCATGAACGAAGTGACTGGATATCTTAAACCCTGTAAAACTGGTGCAGGACGAATCGCATCTCCCAAATTGAAGAAAAATCTTCTATTGCTGCCCTCTGTATAATACTATCTGGTGGAATTACGGTTGTTCCGCCCCAGAGTCGATCCTCCCCACTTCAGTGAAGGTTTATCCACCCCACATAATTTTGACATTTTTTTATGTTTTGGAGTCCATCCATTTCAAGAGGAAGAGAGAGAGACGGGGGAAAAATTGATTATTTTCCAGCAAAGGGCAGTGCTCCAGATAAGAGTCTGGTCTTTCGTCAATAACCCAA
This sequence comes from Montipora capricornis, assembly GCF_036669925.1. Taxonomy (NCBI): domain Eukaryota; kingdom Metazoa; phylum Cnidaria; class Anthozoa; order Scleractinia; family Acroporidae; genus Montipora; species Montipora capricornis. Next base: position 62,548,634 of record NC_090888.1, read on the forward strand.
CAAACAAGGCTTCCTGACCCGACAGATGAAATGTAGATATTCAGTTAAATATTACAACAAAATTAAAAAAACGAAAGACGGAAGTTTCGTGCCGAAAAAGTACATTGTTTAACTCTGAAAGCGACTAACTACTTGACATCCCGAAATAAGGCTGCAAAGGAGACTACATTCTTCCTAATAGTTCATTCAATGTAAACAAAAACCTTGACACAAGGTGCTCACATGTACCTTTGTGGTTGCCGAGCACGTGATCAATTTCTTCCTTTTCACAGAAAATCATGACCTTCCCCTTGCTTCCCAGAAGTCAGAGGCTGCAGAAATTTTGGTGTTTTTACGATCGATTGTCATGAATCTTTCGCTGAGAATTCGAAATTCAGATTTTTATACAAAAACTGTTTTTTTTTCTTCATCTATCTTTTGGCTTGCCTTTTATTGTTAACTCCCAGCTTTTGTGATACTTTTTGGTGCAAACATAAAGCCAAAAAAAGCTTCTATCTGGCATCAGATTAGACTGAAAAGAAGAGGAATTATGAAGCGGAAACAACATGTTCAGTCCTTCCTTAGTGTGTAGAACAAACGTTTGTTTAGTGCAACTGTAAGACATGCATGATGTACAGGAAAATGTCCGTCAGAGCAATTTGCAGTTAGATTTTTGTAGACCATTTCACTTAAAGAGGAAATTAGAGGTTTTTACTCAAGAGCATGTTTTGTTATAGCAAGCAAGCACACTCTTCCGTTGAAATGGCGCGCAGTTGAAATATAGCCCCTATATTTCCAACCTATATTTCGTCCACGCCATTTTCAAAGAGCCTGCTTGCAGGCTAGTTTTGTTATCTTTGCACTGAATTTACCAAAACTTCAACGTGTGAACGTGTAAGCCAAAGGGCCACTGCTGGCATGACGTCTGGGTGACCCCTCAAATGGTCTACATGATCCCCCACTTGAACAATTTAACTGGAATGCTGAAAGGGTCGGTTCTTTTTGTAAAAAACTGTGACCTCGGTCTTGAAAAAGCTCCCTGCTACCTAAGGAAGCATTTTCAATTTTTCGCTATTATGTGGACCTCTCAGCCAGCAAATAACATTTGGGTGTATACAGCATATTTTTTCGAAATGCCACCCACTACCACTGAGAACAAACCTGAGGAGGATTGAACTAACATTTGCAGCAATTTGAAAAGTTGCAAAAAAATTTTTTCAAAACATTGTTCAATGTGGGTCTTGTTGACCACAACGTGTGGCAGTTCATCTCAAGAGGCTGTGCGACAGATCAATTCTGGGTGGGATGGCCTGCGGCGATCTGGTCAGATCGTTCAATTTCAAGGTCATTCCTCAATGTAGTCATATTGTTCCACTTGGAGCCTGACAAAATTAATTCCTTAAAATAGTTACTGTACCGCTGGGAAATATTAGTGCATTATGGTAATACCTCATCTTTTCCATAGCGTTTACCACAAAATCACCTACACTTTAGGTGGGAAAAGAACTGCAACCAAGGAAGAGACGAAAGCAACCAAATGCTGCGGACGATTTGATTGTTGTAATTTGTGCTGCAAGAAAGAATGGTTGACATTAGTGTTGTTTGAAGCATTGTTAAATTTTATCCCACCCATGACCCCAAGGAGCATTTTCCCACATTGATTGAATAGATCGTTTTCACTGTCACGCAATAAAAAAATAAATCGAAAACCATCCAGTGGAAAAAGTCAAGAATTCGTGATGTTGTAGAAGATAAACGAAGAACACTTCTCCAAGTTTTAAACCTGTGCGTTTCCCCAAACTTCAGATATTCGTCGAAATGTTTCGCAGAAATTTACAGAGCCCATTATGAAAACGCCATGTTGGTGCACATCTGTGGTGCACCAATATGGTGGCCGGAAAATAGTGTCAACATCTGTTACTTACTTTGGCTATCTAGGCGAGTGATCATCTGTACTGAACAGACAGCTATTTACTTAAGCACTTTTCCTAATGCGTTAAATTCTAAAAAGGCTCAAAACCATGAGATAAATATCTATTTCTCAATAAACTCGATTGTCGCCTCGTGTCACGCACCGCTATAACTCAGAAATTCAAAATTCTCTGGTTCCCAAGCGAAGCACGCTATTCAGCTTTAAAATTGCAAATGGATACAAATTTGCTGCCTCTTATGCCTGATGAGGATAAAAACTCTCGTGGCTCTTTAGTTTTGGATTTTAGAAAATGATGACGTCACGTGAAAACGATCTATAGAATGACCATGGTCTGTAAACTGTTTCACACCACCATTGCAACACAACACATTTTTAGAAAGCCTGTTATGTTTGTCTCACTTTGTGACACAACAGATAAAGTTGAAAAGTTATATTATTATAAAGTTTGTACGTTTTTTGCTTTCATCATGAACAGTCCTCCCAGAGGCTTAAAATGACATTTAATGTCTAAAAAAAAACTGTTGGGATTACAACTAGTCAATACACTAGTCACTGCCATTGTTATGTAGTCTGACAGGAAATATTTTTAGAAGCAAAAGTGCTTGAAATTTTACTTGTTGCCTAAAATAGAAATGTTTATGGGATAGTTGTTGAAAAACTCCAACCTTGAACTAATTCTGAGGAATGAATAATTCCAGATTTCAAGCTCAACTGCCACTTATTTCAAGTCAGAAATGATCATATCCCGCAATGACTCAGTAACACATTCCTTACAAACTTCGAGAATAAAATTATAGCAAATACTTTGAACAGTCATTAACACAAGTTTAGGGTTAGGGTTAGGGAAGTTTAAAATGGTGTTGTATTTGATTCCTGAAAATGTCAGAAAGTCACACCAAATAGTTTTTGCCCAAATGGATTATAATCTTCAACATCAGAGGCCAGGCCGAGAAAAGTATAATTCCTAGGGGTGTGTTTGTAATAGGAGAGAAAAAATAGGAAAAAAGGCTGAAATGAACTTTTTGAAACTTCTATTGTATTTTTGACGTATTGTAAAGTGTTGGCGTCTCACTGCAATCATAGTTAATGAATAGCGATGGTTATGAAACTTGACAGGTCTTTTTGTGTCATGTTTTTGTATTTTTTGCCTTGGTGGTGCACAAAACACACCTTTTTTCAAGAAAACAACCAATCAAATATTTGCATTAAATTATGCATAACTAATTTGTTGAAGCAAAAACAGAAGCTTGCGCACTGTCACTGTCAATTCTACATGGATTGTGACAACATTGTTCTCGCTTTTGAAGGTTTTGAGGTTTCGTAACTAGTTTCTCAAATCATTAATGGTACAATGGAATGACATCAGTGATTTTTTTTTCCCTTTCCCACAGAAAGGATGTTGCCAGGTGTTTGTTGGAAAGATTCCTAGGGATTGCTTTGAGGATGAGATCATCCCTCTTCTTGAAGAATGTGGACAGGTGTACGATTTTCGTTTGATGATGGACCCAGAATCAGGGTTAAACAGAGGTTTTGGCTTCTGTACATTTGCATCGAAAGCTGAAGCGCAGAATGCAGTTAAGAAATTGGATAACAAAGAAATCCGTCCGGGCAGGAAACTTGGTGTTTGTGTATCCGTTGCTAACAACCGTCTCTTTGTTGGCTCCATTCCAAAGAGCAAAACCAAGGATGAAATATTTGAAGAATTCTCAAGGGTCACTTCAGATCTAACTGACGTCATTGTGTACTTGTCATCGGAGAACAAAGGCAAAAACCGGGGTTTTGCTTTCATTGAGTATGAAAGCCACAAAGCAGCAGCTCTTGCTAAACGTCGCCTTCAGAGTGGGAAGGTTCATGTATGGGGCATGACAATTGCCAAGGTTGAGTGGGCCGATCCTCAAGAAGAACCAGATGAAGAAGTTATGGCAAAGGTAGGTAACATTGATCTTACTTCTATTCCATAGGACTTCAAGCCCACACTCCAAAATAGGTTTGATTTATCTGGCTTTTTTTTCACTCCATCACTAGTCAGTTTGCTTCACTTACATTTACATGGTTTACACTTAGAGAATCTGACGCAAATGACTGTGTTTTGCCTGGACTGGGTCCCACCAAGAATGGTTCATTTTCAACAAACTTCCCACTTCATCATAATTTATGTTGAACATCTGAAGGTGAAAGGGCATTGTCCTCATGAGTTTTGAATTTATGCAATGTATGCAGACTGTAACACATCCAAATGCAGGAACATGAAATATCAATACTGGGCTTGAAATTGTGACCAATACAGTTGCATTTACAACTGTATTTTTTCCTTTGCGACTAACATACCTGGAATAGTGGCAAATTTGCAACTATTTTTCACCATTGCTCTTTTGAAATAAAATTGGTTAGTAGTTGACACTTTGCCCTTACTTTTTCTACTTTTAAGGAAAGGAAAGAAAAAATTATTTTGTGTCTCGCCATGAATTCCCTTTCAATCTGAAGATATAGTGCACAATTGTAGAGCAATTTAGCTGCAGTGTTAACATGTATGTGCACAATGCTGTCCCAGGGCTGTCAATAAGGACTCGTAGCCAGCAAAAACCACCAGCGGTTAAGCCATCTTCAGCCACATACTTTTGTCTTATTTTACCACCGGTCAAGATGAACAATCAGGCTTTTGTCAAATTATCTTCGAAGAAACTTTTGAAATATTCTTCTCCCCGTTTTGGGTGGAATTGTTGGCATATTTTGCAAGGAAAAACAAAATAAAAAAAAACCGACAAAACTGCTCACGCTTGATCGTTTATGCAAAATTAATGGTGAGGAATGCCTGGAACATTTACAGATAACTGAATAGTTCCCAGTCATGCGCTTAGTCTGACAAAACAACACGGCGTCCATGCCGAAGAGGGAAGCCCAAATAACAACCTTTTTCTGTCCTCAGTCAAGTGAACCAAGCTCACTTACATGGCTGCTTACTTTTAGCTATAAGCCTTCTACAACTTGTATTTTCAATTTATTGACAGCCCTGTCATTGCCTCGCCATTTTCAGTTTCTTTACACACAAGTTTTGTATTGTGGGCTCATATTTTTGGTTTTGTTGACCCGTTGACTCCTGGACTGCCACCCTCCCCTCCCAGGGGTCAGTGGAGTAAGCTGCTGTCAACAAAATACAGTGCAATGACTTTGCAACTTAAATTATGACTAAATTTTCTTATCTTGCTGCAAAATTGACAGGAAATCTTTTTATTCCAAGCCCTGAAATATAAAAAATTAATAATGAATTGATTTTTGTTTTCAAATTTGGAATGTTTTCTATACATAGTATGGTGATGTGGTCCCAACCAAATACTTGAATTTTGACTTTCTGAACTATGACCTGTAATTTTGTAGCAATTTTGATTTATTTTTGTCCAGGTAAAAGTGGTGTATGTGCGAAACATTTCACCCAATATCACAGAGGAGAAAATCCAAGAAGAGTTCGGCCAGTATGGAACTGTGGAACGTGTTAAGAAGATCAAAGATTATGCTTTTGTCCATTTTTCTGAGCGTCAGCATGCTTTGAGCGCTATAGAAGCACTCCACAGCCAAGTGTGGGATGATATTACAATTGACGTCTCCCTGGCAAAGCCGCAGCCAGCAAACAAGAACCAGCGCAGAGGTGGTGGTGGTTTTGGAGCAAGTCCTCGTGGTAACCAACCTCGTGGTGCGCCAAGAGGTAGAGGGCGTGGACGAGGGGGCTACAACCAAGGCTATGATGCCAGTGGTGGGTATGATGCGTATGGTGGTGACAGCTATGGTGATAGCAGTGGTTATGACACTTATTATGGGGATGGAGGTTATGGTGGGAGTGATTATGGCAGTTATGAGGGTGGTTATGGAGGTGGCAGCTATGGAGGTGGCAGTTATGGAGGTGGCAGCTATGGAGGTGGCAGCTATGGAGGTGGCAGCCATGGAGGTGACAGCTATGGAGGTGGCTATGGTAGTAGTGGGGATTATTCCAGTCCTGCGGGGGGACGGGGTGGTCGTGGTGGTAGGGGTGGGCCTAGGGGCTCGCTTCCTCGAGGCGGTCGAGGTGGACCAAGTAGAGGTGGACCTCGAGGTGGGCCTAGAGGTGGACCTCGAGGGGGAGGAGCAAGAGGAAGTGGTCAGAGGGGTGGTGCGCGTGGTGGACGTGGAGGTCCTGGAGGTAGAGGTGGACGAGGTGGTCCGCCTAGAGGACGAGGAGTTGGCCCTTCAGGAGGAGGAGGATATGGTCCCCAGAAGCGTAAGTTTGGTGGTGACAACAACTATCAAGGTGGTGCAGGTGGATATCCAGAACCAAAGAGGCCATACATGGATTACAGTAGCCAGGAGTATGGACAGCAGGAGCAACAACAATGGGGACAAGACTACAGTTACACCGACCAAGGAGACCAGCAGTGGTACCAAGATAGTTCCTGGTCGCAGCAATGGTAGTGGTGAAAACTCAGATTGGCAGCCATTCATCTAATTCAAATAGATTTACGACAACAATTCATTCGTTTTATTCAGTTTGGAGCCCAATCTTTTCTGCTTTGCTTTTTGCATTGGTAGCATAGTTTAAGTTTGTACAAAGTAGCATGAACATGAAGTTTGAAAATGGATCATTTCATACATGGTGGAAAACTTCCAAAAAGTTGTTTGAACGTGATCAAAACTTTGTTAAGGGGATTCACGGAGGCATTATAAGACTTCCTTTTGAAAATTACCCCAAAATCATTTGCAAAGCATGCTCAAATTGTCTTTTTACTTTTTATTAAGGTATTACTTTTCAAAATTGTATTTATAAGCAGCCAAAACTCTTTGTAAGACAAAATTATCACCAAAGCGGGCGCCTTAAAAATCTGAGAAGCACTTGATCGAGTCAGTTGGTGATTTGAGTGCAATCTTGCGATTATTATTATTGTTGTTAAAATAAAATGACCTTACAAAATTTAACAAGCCACTAAAGCTGGCTTTAAAACTGAATGTTGTCAATTGTTGTGTCCAAAACGAAGGTGAAATTGCATCAGGAATTTCAACAAAAAATTCGTGATAAAATTACACCAAGTGAAGAAATTTCCAAGAGATGTGTGATAAAATTCCATCACGAAATTTGAAAAGAGAAATCAAAGCTAAATAACCCCAACCAATTTCAAGAAGAATTTTCTCAGTAAAACTACATTAAAAGATCAGAAAGTGAACCAAAATACACGGCGTAAGTTTATTTGAGATACATATACATCCAAAGGCCCTTAAATTGTCTGCTAAGGTCTGTAGTGGCAGGTGGTCACGGTAAGTGCAGTATTGCGCTTTCTTGTCTCCAAAGGCCTTCCTTCATTTGGTCAGCAATAAGGATAATTATATGTGTAGTGGTGGTTGGATCCCATTTTTGAAACGAAAAGCAACGATTATTGCTTCAAATTTAAGTGACTCCCCGGAAAAGCTGAAGTCCGTGATTCCTGTTGTTCATTGTTCGGGGTCATCCAGAGTTCTTAATGCTCGGGCTGGCCAGAAGACTTGATGCCTTTTGGGACAAGAATGGGTATTTTGTTTAGTGATAATCAGATATCTTTTTAATGTTGAAAAGCTGGTCACGTTACACAGATGCAAACGAACGTAAAAGTGCAATAATATGGGCCTTTTTTGCGCGGCGGCCATAGACAACAGATTTCGTACCCCGAGCCTCGAGTTGAAATGTTTGGGAACGAGTTTCGATGTGCAAAAACAAAAGTTTTCAATCCCCCGAAACTAAACATGGCTGCCGTGTGATTAAGGCTAGTTTGAACTAAAACTCGTCGAAGCAAGGAAAACACAGAGGTTGCCCCTGTGTAGTGGCATATGTTTTGAAGTACTTTAACATGAGCATGCGCCAGTCGTGCAAAGCAAGACCTTTTGTATCGCGTTTTCTTCGCCCTTGCGTTATTATTAGAACTGGCCTTGATAGGTAACACTTCCTTTTTTGACACGGAAATGTTGATAGGGGCGAAGTCTGTTAGCCCTCAAATTCTTTCAATGGAAGCCATTCCTAACCTAAATTTAACTTGAGCTTTCAGTCTCGAGTATGGGTGTCGTTATTGGCCGTGGGGAGCTTTTTCATCTTTATCTGTTCATTGTAAAGAATAACAGAATTTAGGTCAAAATGATTTGAAAATTGCCCGGTAGTTTCAAAGTACTACCACTAGAAATAAGTGTACTTTGACATTCGATTCATCGTCTAATGGCAGATTCTTCAGTTGGCACATTTAAGTAGCATTATCCAGTAGAACTGTCTGTTCAATGATGGTAGTCCAGGAACTCGAAAAGCAAGAGTATTTTATTTGCAACCAGTAATTTAGTCACCTGTCTTCGTTCAATCGAGCGGAAGGTCACGCGGCCAATAGACGTTACTGACCTTAGCTGGCGGTCAGTGCTTTAATTCTCGTGATGCAGCCATTGTGTCGAAAGTTTAGGATGACAACCACCTTATACGGCCCCTTGTTAAGGTGCTTAAAGCCCGCCGCGCACGGTGAGGAAAGAGCTGAGCAAACTGCCTCGTGAGGCGGTTTGCTCAGCCATTTTCTCACCGTGTGCTGGGAATTTCTGGTGAGAAATTGGCCTCGCGAGGCCGTGAGGAAAAAATCAAACATGTTTGATATTTTTCGCCTCGCGAGGCAAATTCCTCATTGTGTGCCGACATTGTGAGAATCGAGTTGAGCTTGGTCAATGAAGCATCCAATAAAAATACATGGCATTCTCACGTGACTTCAGTGACGTCGGAATTCTTCCTCCGACACCATCCTGAACCGCTGGAGTCACGTGAGTATGCCATGTATTTTTATTGGATGGTTGATTAAACCAAGCTCAGCTCGATTCTCACGGTCGTCGCACACATTGAGGAATTTGTCTCGCGAGGCCAAAAATATCAAACATGTTTGATTTTATCCTCACAGCCTCGCGAGGCGAATTTCTCACCACAATTTCCCCGCACACGTGAGGAAACGGCTGAGCAAACCGCCTCGCGAGGCAGTTTGCTCAGCTCTTTCCTCAAGTGTGCGGCGGGCTTAATGCCTGAAATAGTCTTCACACCTCGTGAGGTCCAAACTTTCAGTCTTTAAAGTTGATGAAGGTTGTTGTGTTTCACGCATAGGTTTGTGATCTGCTTGTCAGTTTTCCTTTGATAATGAAAAATTACACTGTAAATCGTAAGATACTTTTCGATACTAGGAAGTATTCACTTTTGACAGCAGCAGTTATCGATATTTCAGCTCCCGTTTACGTGAGTGCTGGAACCCATTTTTAAAAGTAAGAGAGTGTCGCCCTTCCATAGTTTGACATAGGCCACTTTCAAAAATACCATAATACTCTTCTTGCCCTCTTAAGTTTTGTGTAAGCATTGTTTTTATTTTCTCTTGGGCCATTGTATGTCCCAAGAGAAACTGGAAACAATGGCGGTTTTGTCTGGGACGAACTTGGGCAAATATTTTTTCTGCATCTGTTAAATTCTTCTAGTATAAAGACTGGCACAAGACATATTCGTCTGGACGAAGTATCCAGTTTAGTGCGTCTTCTAAAGTGGATACTTCGTCGAGACGAATTATGCATCTTGCGACCGTCTTTATACCAGACGATTTTTACAGACGCATAAAAAATGTTTGCCCAAGTTCGACGAATTATGCGTCTCTTATAGTTCGTCCCGTCTTTACACTTGACAGATAACATGAGAGACGCATAATTCGTCTGGACGGGTTATGAATCTTTAGCATAAAAACGGCCAATGCTTTTGCAAATTTTTGGAGGGCGAACAAAGAGTATTATGGTATTATTGAAAGGGGCCTATTGCACCCAGCAAGCTTGGTGCATCCAAAAGTTGCGAATTTGCGCATTTCGGCCCGAGAATAGCATTTTTGTGACGCTCAGCAAGAAATGTGCTTAGGTAAGATTTTGGGAAAGGGTAAAATTTCCGCCAGAGATCGCCGGGGACAATTTCTGTAACAGTACATAAGCGAAATCAAAGGTATCCTGTGGTAAGCTCGTGTAGTAAGTAAGATACTGCGTCAGGGAGGTGATATAGCGAATTATCAAGCCTATAGAGTGGTTACAAATGCAGTGTAATACATTTTTCTGTCTTACGAATGCATGAATGCGCCTGCCGCCTTAACGATCATTTAACGGATGCATGAATGCGCCTGCCGAACTTGAGACGATCAGAAATCGATTACAAATTTTCCATTGTTTACACCTGACAGCCTGATTCGCCAACCATCCCGAAAGCTCTCCACGAGCTAAAAAACGGCATTTTCGTTGTTGTGCAATGGAATCCTGGCCTTCCGCCCAGTAGGATGCAATTTTTTCAAATTGATGAAGTCGAGCAAAGTAACTTTTCCTTGATGTTTGTTTTTAGCCCTTTTGTTTTAATTGATTAATGAGCCGCCGAGCAGTTTTTCATGAGTGCATCTGGTTTCTTATGTCCGTGCAGCAACGAGTTCGTCCGACCAGTTCGTTACCGAAATGAGGAATCTGGTGTAGTCGGAATAGGGAGAAACACAGTCAGACTCCCTACTTGTGATCAAACTGAGGACGAACTTTTTAGAGTCGCCTTTGGATGGCAATTGAGGCCCGAGTCTTTTGCTTTTTTACCAACATCGACATTTTATTACACTAAGACAGATTTACAATATTTGTTACTCACAACTAGCATAGCTATTCGAGATCGGCAACAGTAAAACAGTAGAACAGGCGCAATCAAGAAAACAAGAATCAGCAACGATAACATGAACTATTCCAAAACAAGAAACTATTATAAAATAAGGTAAATGAATTTAATTTATCTGAATCTAGAAATAAACAAAGGAAAGAAAGATTAACTGCGCTCATATGAACTTAAACCTCTGTCTCCAAAACCTTCAGGAGTAGTTTGTGCCGTTTTCACGTAGCTTAGGAGGAATCATATTCCAAATTCTCGCACCAGTTCTAGGAAAGGAGAGCAGTTGTTGACTAAGTCTAGATCCCTAGACGTCAAACTGGCTTGCAGTTGAGGATCTGGTTAGGACGAGTGAATAATTCAGAATAGTCTCCTTTTTTTCCTTTCAATTCTTTGATAGGAGTAGACCATTTGAGAGTGGTAGAGCTGATTTCCCAGCTTGATTCCGGCGTCAATGAGAGAACGTGGTCATAGGAATAAGCGATAGAGGGTTTCCCAAACAGTTCGTTTATCTTCAGTTTCAGTTTGCTTGCACAGGCATTGGGAATATCAGGTGTTGCAAACACGAGGAACCTGTATTTATTAGGATCCTTATTCTTACACGCTTACGGTCCCTTCGCGTAAGGCATAACACTTCGTTTCTTTGTGAAAGCTATCTAAAGCATCGGCTTGTCTTTCATGTACCGAATCGGGAATAATTAACGTCCATAAAACAAGAGAACAAAGCGAACATAACAATACATAATCAACAAGGCCTAATCAGAATAACAATTCTTTTGTCTTCCGTCATTTTAGTCCAATACATTCGCTATTTTCGCAAGTCTCTTAGTACAGTTCATTTTGGGGAGTTATTTGCATTAAAACAATGGATTTCCAGTTTACTGAAGCATGAGACAGTCCCAGGAGTAAATAACTGGTGTCGTTTTTATGTAAAGGAAAACGTATTGCAATATGGGAATGGGAAAATAGTCTATGAAAATCTACCCAAAGCATCCTACTTCTGCAAATCTCCGGCCAATATTGCGTCTGACGTTTGAACTTACAGTGTAATGGGTACTTTTGTTGGTTAATTGGTATTCAGTATGTGTTTTTTCCGGTACGTTTCAGAAATTGTCTTTCTGCAATTTAGGTACCGAATGCAATGAGCGCAAACCAGGAGTCTATGAGTTGGAGCTTGCCCCTCCCATGCAAGCCCTATGAGACAACCTTTGTGCGTATTTTTCTATTTTTAAAGCGCTGCGAGTTCTTCGGATCTGCACGCAGTGTTTAGAATGGCCGATCAGAATAAAGTTTCGAAAAGTTATTGTCAAACGAAGACCAAAATAGCCAAAACAGTACACGCGAATTGACGTGAAAGTGTGTCTCCTGCTGAAGGGTTAGTTCTAAAAATAAAAAGATACCCGCAAAGGTTGACTCAACTCAAGGATACTGTGTATTGGGAGGCTCCTTGTCATGTGTTCTGGGCCCAAACTGTAGACTGGGTTACTGGGATTTCACGTGCTCTGCCTTTCTGGCTTTTAGTTTGGCCAGTGGCTGTCGTCCTCATGACGTTTCATGAGCTATCTACGACTGTCTCGGATAGAGGCAACTCCAGTGAACGATGTCTGAATCTCCTTGAGTGCCGTGCTCTTACATTTACATGCAGTGTGAAAAAAATAGGCCACTTTCGAGTTGATGTCTGCCTCCTCTTCAAAGCGAGTCGAACTTTTTTCTGATAAGAATTAGTTTTCATTCATATGTAAAGTAGAGCAAATTACCATCACAAAAACCTCGCGCTCTGACTCGCTTTGAAGGGGAGGCTAGCGAAGTGCATGGCTACAATACTAGATATGCAACCCAACGAAACTTATGGAGCGATTTCGCTCACGTGATCAGCAGCCATATTGGATTACAGCAACAAAAGAAAGTATTTGTAGAAAAATAGACTTCAATTCCCGAAGGATTAGTTTGGTACACCATCATGGCCGCCAACCCTTTGTTTTGGAGCACCAACATGGCCGCCGTGACGTCATGTGAAAACGCTCAATTTAAGCCACATGTAAGGACGAACACTGGCAAGCAGATGATTTTATTTAAAGATGACGATCTTTGGAAGTCTATCCCACAATACCTTAAAGATTTAATTGTGTGCACTTTCTAAAAAGATCAAACATTTTTCTCCAATTTCTTTCTTTGTTTACTTTTCCACACCCCCAGATTTCTTTTCTGAAGTGGCTTGAAGGCAGTGCGCAGACAAACGACGTTCCAGTGGGTGGTAATTGTGCTCTTTCCGGTGAACAGTCGCAATCAAGACGAGCAGAAGCCTCTTCCTTCCCGGCAACTGGTTTCCACCAAAATATTGAGGGTCAAGCAAGCAACACTTGCAGTTGCGCTGTTGTAAGTTCTTTGTCGTTTTTATTCTGATCAATAAAAATGGTATAATTTTTTTCCACTTGCATGTGTGTTCATTTAGTCGATTCAATTTCCCAGCCCTCCTCCCCGCCTTTAACTGACTCGACTACCTGGGGGTCCTTGAAAAATTGAGGAGAAAGTGCTTTTGTAATGACATTAAGGATAACAAACCTTGATTCCCATTTTGCTACCCTCGTTTGTTGAGAAACTTCGTAGACGTTGCCAAATACAACGCTGGCTATGCGATTTCCCGCCGAGGGAACTTGCCCGAACACCTACGCCCTCAAAGGCCGTCTTTCCTCCTTACTTCCACCCCGACAGTCTGTACGAGCGGTTGTACGCTTACGTACATTTCTCGCATCGATAGATTTCCCAAAATTTCTTGTCCATGGTGCTCCGCTGGCGCGCTTCGCGCGCCTGAGCTTCACTGTAACCTGTAATAATGCTAATTTTGAAGCAGCGATTCAGTACCTTTTCATAAAGGTAAAGGTAAAGTAACTTTATTTAACGTCGGTAGTTCCTTCAGCTACGAGGCTGGTATCAATGGAAGCCGACGGTGCGCCCTTTACCCCCCTCCCTCTGTCAGTGCTCCGTTTTACGGGTATTTAAAGCGATAGCTACACGGCTTAGAGGAAAGTCGAAACAGACGTTGAAGTCACCGAGGATCGAACCGGGGACCTCTCGCTCCGAAAGCCGCGCACTAGCCAACTGAGCCATGACTGCTCCTATAAACAGTAAATTCATTATTTTAATTTCAGTTTAAGTTTCGTTCAGTTAATTTTCGACAAAAATTGCCCTTACAAACGTGCCTAAAAGTCAAATTTAGTGAAATGGTCGCGAAGTAACCATCTTGGTATGAGAGACCAGCAACGGATTTTTCGGGCAATACCGCGAACCTCAGGAAATCACGTGATCTTGTCCTTTCCGTCACGTTTTTAGTCTACGATTCGAGTTTAAACTTCAAGCCACCGTTCATGCGATAAGTGGTTTACGGCAGCGTTTTATAGCCAAAGATCAATGAGACCTCCCGTTTGACCATATCAGTCATGTTACATCTGTTTGCTATCTATTGGGAACAATTTTGAAGTTCAAATATAAGTTTTGGGAGAATTTGAGCTGTTTGATTTGAGAGCAGTTGTAGCAATAAAGACCTTAAGCAACGAATTTTTCGGGCAATACCGGGAACCTCGGGAAATCACGTGATCTTGTCCTTGCTGTCACGTTTGCATTTCAACTTCAAGACACCGTTCTTACGGCAGCGTTTTATAGCCAGAGATTAATCAGACCTCCCGTTTGACCATATCAGTCATGTTGTTACATCTGTTTGCTATATACTGGGAACAATTTTGAAGATCAAAGATAAGTTTTGGGTGAATTTGAGCTGTTTGATTTGAGAGCAGTTGTAGCAATGAAAAATCCAAGATGGCAGCGCCGATGAGCATAACAGGAACGGCTTGCTAAAAGTTCAAAATCGAGCTAACCTCTAACGGCAAACGACTAACTGCAAACCAGGGTTTAGGGTTTGCGGTTTATCCCGAAAATTCAATATGGCGGCGCCGATGCGCATAACAGGAACGGCTTGCTGAAGTTAAAAATCGAGCTAACCTCTAACGGCGAACGACTAACCGCAAACCGCGGTTTGGGGTATATCCCGAAAACTTCGGTGCTAAAGGTCTCTAATTTGAACAATTTACAACGATTAATAGTGCACTTTGCCCTCCATATTTATATTGTAAATAATATTTTTTTAGTTAAACACTCAGAAATGCTATTTCCAGCGTTTCTGGAAACCAAGAATCAGTTTCCCAGGCCAGGCTGGAGTTCACTCAAATTCTCTTT
>NC_090888.1:62568440-62598440 GCF_036669925.1 Montipora capricornis
AGCTGGTCATATGTGGGTTCTAATGGTCCCGTGAGGAATGAATTAATGATGAAATGGTATATGAAATGAATCATATACAGTGTGAACTGCGGATGTGAAATCAAGTGAAGCTATGATCTTCGCAGTTATGAACGCAATTTTTACAATTGCGTAGACAGGGATGGCACTAGGATTTTTCAATCTGGGTCCTGGGACCCGCATGTTAGGCCAAATTGGGGTCCCAAGCATTTTTTGGGGGTCCCAAAATCTTGGTGACCCTCTGCGAGAAAAAAAGTATGTTTTAAATTATGAGAAAAAGAGAGTAACCACCTTGGAATTAATATTGACGCATATGCATAGGAACGGCCGAGAAAGGCTTTTTCTAGAGCCGTTACATTCATTCCTGGACAAGAACACTGTTAATGAAAGAGCACCCTTTCCAAGGGTTTACGCATCACTGGTTTCCTCCCTTAGGAGCAATGAACAGTGATGTCTTTTGCTATATTTTTGCCTTCAGTGACTTGCAGGGTACATTCCTCTGAAGAAGACCGCAGAAGGTCGTTGAAAATTTAGTTTTAACCTTTTTAGATTTTTTAAACCCCATTTCTTAGAACTTCAATTATGATCACAGATCGCTCCAACAGTTTTACAAACAACAGAATATACTGACAAATCAAAGCAAGTTGTGTGAGTTATTTAAGTCAGTGCCTTGCGTCCTGGGACGCATTAAAATTTCGATCATGCATTTTTTGGATTTTATTTGCGTAAAAATGCACGATTTCTGCGTTAACGCGATCCCTGGTAGAGAAGCCTGAAAAATTCGTGTTCAAACCTCGTTGAAGTCCTGACTTTAAATGGTTAGCTTTTGGATATTGCAGTTTGTATCTTTAGTGATTAGTTCAATACAGCAGTTTTCAAATGGTTTTCTTTCAGTCAGTTTTTTGCTTTAAACTGTGATTTTAGAAGGTTCAGCATTTGGTGTTTGGCACTCCTCAAAATACCCCTGGCAATACTGGTCAGCTTTGTTGCAAGGTTTGGGATAAAATACCATGTTGTTGAAAATTGTTAAAGGAAAAATGCAGCTCTGATGGCGTGTATAAAGTTTTCAGGGAAGTGGCTGGGAGATCCTGGAAAGTTTGGCTATATTCACCTTTATCACGCGGCAGCCATTTTGGAGTCCGTGGGGAATAAAGGCTTTGTCTTTGCATTGTCTTTGCCTGTCCAGCCTCACTAAATGAGAGGTTCGACGGGCAAAATCTTTTGTTTGGACATTGAGTGATATGGGTCTATTATAGAAAGCCATATGAATAGGGTGTACTGCTATATTCCTTGTTCTTCAAAGGATGCAGTAGCAAGAATGCAATAGCGGCCTGATATTCTGAAATCACTCCGAAAGTTTATAGTTTATGTTTCATGTCTAGAATACCATTTATGTATCAATAATAATATGAGTGGTAACTCGCGTAAGTTTAATGGTAAACTGTTATTTCTTTGCGTGCTTATTATCCCTTTTTGTGGTGAAATTAATTTAATTTCTTTGTTATTTCCTTCTCTGCAGAAAGTGTGTTGTCAAGTGTTTGTTGGCAAGATTCCCAGGGATTGCTTTGAAGATGAACTGATTCCCGTGCTAGAGGAGTGTGGAAGAATCTACGACTTCAGACTTATGGTGGATCCACTGTCAGGTCAGAATCGTGGGTATGGCTTCTGCACATACTCCGTTAAAGATGAGGCACAGGATGCCATGAAGAAACTGGACAACAAGGAAATCAGGCCTGGTAGACGACTTGGGGTTTGCCTGTCTGTAGCAAACAACAGGCTGTTTGTTGGATCCATCCCAAAGACAAAGACGAAACAAGAGATCTTCGATGAGTTTAGCAGTGTTACAGCTGGACTTTCAGATGTTATTGTCTACATGTCATCCGAAGACAAGTCTAAAAATAGGGGTTTTGCTTTCCTAGAGTATGAAAATCACCAGGCTGCATCTCTAGCACGTCGAAGACTGGCCAGTGGAAGAGTTAAGGTTTGGAATGTTCACATCGTGACTGTTGACTGGGCTGAGCCACAGGATGAACCAGATGAGGAAACTATGTCGAAGGTAGCTTTTTCTTTGATTTAGCGTAACCTTGTAACCTTTCTACGGTAACTGATATGGCACAAAGTTAAATTATTTAACAGGACTAAGTTGGCCCTATAATCACACCACGCTACAGTTTTCTAGATGAATCTTGGGTCAGAAATCTGGTAAAGCTGATAATCAAACTGAACTAGTGTATGATGAATGTATTAATATTTTATGTATGGATTGGTTGGAATTCAGTCTTGGAAGGTCTCCCCTAAAAGATTTATTTTCTGATTTGCTGTTTGCCTTTGTTTCAAAACAGTCAAGTCTTGATGCAAAGCCATTCAAATGAAAATTTCATTTCTCTTCCCTTCAAATAGTTTTGCAGTTCCATTTTGAATTACTGGTATTCAGTGGCCAGCAGAAAGTTGATAATAATTAAAATTATTATTGATAGGTAACATCAGGAAAGAGTATATTCATTTGTATTTATCTCCATAGTGGTGAAATAGTTTTAACTCAAATGATTCCTCTGTTGTAAACCAACATTTTCATGTAATTCTGGGAAGTGGTGGTGTGTAAAAAAGGATAGCCTTCTGCAGTAAATGAATTTGAGCACAGACAAATTAAATAACTTTGACAGCTAAAAATGATATCGTCTGGGTGATGTTCGCATTCTTGAATAAATTAGAAGTCTGGATTCCCAGCTGCTATGTTATTCTGTTCTATTAAATATGCAATAGAATACAGTATATATCACCTTTCTAATTGGTCAATAACAAATGCATAGATAGGTTATAGAGTGCAATACGGGAACAAAGGGATGGAGTGAATTTGTTGGGTACTGTATACAGCTATTTTGAGAAACATTGTCGGAAAAAAGTGCACGCGATCAATCCTGAAAGGTATTGTGGGTGATTTTTAAGTGCACTGTTTTTCAAAGAAATTTAAAAGAATCGTACGGGAGGCCACTGATATATGTTTGCGAGTGCTGAAGGAAAGTAACAAAAGTAGGTTCGACAGCTACAGTCGTTAGCAACAGTGTATTGATCATATCCCATATTACCTTTCGGGATTGTCGCGTGCACTTTATTCTTGACAAACTTTCTCGAAATAGCTGTATATAAGAAATGAAAATCGTAGGAACTTGCTTGTGCACGTTGGGATTTATGGCCACTCATCTTAGTTTGAAAGTTTTCAAATTGCACTCCCCATTTGAGAACTTTTAGAACATTGCTCCTGGCCATAAATCACAAAATGCATTAGCAGGTTCATACTGTTTCCTATAACGTATTAAAAATATTGCATAATATGTGGTAGTGACATCTTTTTATCTTAGGGTGCGCTCGATTGACCCCATTCTGGAATAAGAATACGTGGGGTGATGATTTCAAACACTATGTATGGCGTTTTGAAGCCACAAGAATAATAAAGTTATGTCTAAAATAGCATTTTAGCAGATGTTTGACAATATTAATGTGAATCCCACAAAAAGGAACGATTTCCAAGTTCTATTCCATGTATTCCTATTCTTGAATATGGTCAATCGAACGCGCCCTTAAATTACAATAATTACAATCTGAAACAAATATTCAATAGACCATTTTACATTCCTGTGCGCAGTTGCCAGGCCTTTGAATGAAAGCGAGGCTGGAGATGACCTTGATTTGATACAAACCTCACTACTTTTCTTATGCAAACAGAATTCAAACTCTTTATCATTATAACAACATGATTTACTTAAGAAAAGCAATGAGGTTAATTTGTATCAAAGCAAGGTCAACTCCAGCCTCTCTGCACAGAACTGGAAAATGGTCTATTTTCTAGCAATTGTTTCCGTCATGTTTCTACATTTTCTCATTCTCGTTCAAAAAAGGCATATTTGGTCTTAATCCTTCGACTGAGTGAGTGAGAATGAAGATATTTGTTGGCCAACGGTTCTGATCTTTATTTCACATCAAAATCTCACGACCAGCTAACGGAGAAATCTATGGAAGTGATTAGGAGAATGAACTTTTTTTAGATCATGGGAGTTGAAAGGGTTAAAATTGCTGTTTGTTGTGGTTCACAGGTCAAAGTCCTTTATGTCAGGAATGTCACCCCTAACGTCACAGAGGAAAAACTGCAAGAAAAGTTTTCCGAGTTTGGTGCAATTGAGCGGCTCAAGAAAGTCAAAGATTATGCATTTATTCACTACTCTGAACGTGATGATGCCATGAAAGCATTGGAGACTATGAACAATTCTGAGCTGGATGGAGCTATTCTAGAAGTGTCTCTTGCCAAGCCCCAACCACCACAGAAAGAAAGACGGCGTGGCAGTGGACAGGGAGGATATAATTCTTATGGTGGATCCCGGGGCGGTCCTCGTGGGGGCTCTGCTGGGCGTGGACGAGGTGGAGGTTACGGTGGCTATGGCCGTGGGTATCATGATGGCTATGAACAGACCTATGATGACTACTATGGTGGATATAGCGGTGGGTATGATTATGGTGCTGATAGCTACTACGATGATTATTATGGTGGTGGTGGATATGGCTATGAACGTCCCCCTCCTCCACGAGGTGGCGGCCCTCGGGGTGGGCGCGGTGGTGCACCACGTGGAGGTCCCATGCGTGGTGGTGGACCCTCGTCTAGAGGTGGTGAGCGAGGTGGTAGAGGAGGACCCCGTGGTGGCCCATCTCGTGGCGGAAGGGGAGGACCTCCAGGGCGTGGTGGACCAAGAGGAGGAGGTGTCTCCCCAGCAAAGAGGAAGTACGGTGCAGACTCTGTGCAAGCTCCAGTGGAATATCCAGAACCAAAGCGGAGATTTATGGGTCAGAACCAAGGAGGTGGATGGGGAAGCCAACCTATTGCCCAGCAACCGTTGTACGATAATTATGGCAGCCAACAGTCCAGCCAGGATTGGTACACCGATAGCTACAGCCAGCAGTGGTAGTCGCAGAAAGAAAAAAAAAATGGTTTACGGCCAATTCTGATTTGGCAAATCATTCCCTGGCCTTTTTTTCTGTTTCGTTTGGCTTTTTAGAAGTTTTGCAATGTTAAAGAATTTAGATTTAACCATCTTGCTTTCGGCGGTTTTTTTTTTCCTTGCCTGGAACCAACTCTTTTAATGTGGATTAGATTTGGAAGCTCGGTGACAATTTGGGTCAGTGACTGAGTTTCAATTGGACATGAAATACCCCTCGGGAAGTTTTAAAGTAACTTTTAGTATTTTTTCAAAGATTGCGAAATGAAAATTATTCATTAGAAACTTTAAAGAAAAGTGACAACGCTGTACAAAAGATTGGCTCGGGATGTTTTTAGAACGCAGAAAAGTTCCTCACTGTATCGTGGTTTTAACTTGTGAATTATATTTAACCTCGTTAAAACTAGAATGTGATTTGCAAAGTTGCTGTTTATTTTGTTTGGTCTCCAACTGGAACCCAATGGTTTGCCGTTGAAAGTGATTTATGAAACCCTTGAACTCCGAGTGAAACTACCAATGCAACCTAATCCCCCAAAAATGTCATTTCAAAATACCAGACTCAAAGCCAACATCTTCAGACGTTGTGTGTTGTTTAGCTTGCAAAGCATTCCCTTAACAGGCTCTCAAAATCTTTAAAAAAATCTATAATGAAACCTGTCAAAATTCAGTAAAATTTACAAACTCGTGGCTTTTAAAGATCCCCATTGGCATATGGTAGAGGTAAGTATTGTTGTTATTGTTTGTTTGTTTGGTTTTTTTGCTTACTCGTCGATTTCCTTACTTGTTCACCGTAATCTATTCCCCCTAAAAATACACATCACTTTCGATTTTGGAACGGAATGCCAATCTTGTTCCCAGTTCGTGTGCGCCCTGCTGCTGACCAAAGAGTTCGCAGCTTCTGGGTACGAGATTAACGAAGTACGAAATTCGTGCAGGCGCTCAACTTTGCCTCCGATTTGTAACTCTGTTCGCTTTAGTCACGTACACGCTTTCCATTAGACCATAAGTACTAGTTGAAACTTTTGGAATTTCTAGTGGCGAACCGGACAGTTATTTCCGGGTGGCCGCTCGAAACCAAACACATCCCAAGGAGGAAATGAACCAATGGAACGGGATCTTCGGTTATTCCGGATTTGCGGAAGTTCAGGTATAACCGACTTTAAATGTAAAGTATTAAAATTGAACGCACTGGGAACCCGTAAAAATCCGAGCCCCTGATGGGATTGGAACCCACGACCCTCCCTGATCTTGTACGGATGCTCTAACCATTGAGTTATCGGAGACTCTATGGTGAGCAAGGGTAAAATGTGGGTATTTGACTCGAGCTGCATCACGCAGCCACAGAGTCAAATTGCGAATGACTGCATCGTGCAGTAACATTGAGAGCATCATTGAGCTATGCTGTCAGTCGCAATTTGACTCTGGCTGCGTGATTCAGCTCGAGTCATACCCACATTTCACCCTTGCTCACCACAGAGTTTCCAATAGCTCTATGGTTAGAGCATCCGTAAAAGATCACGGAGGGTCGTGGGTTCGAATCCCATCTGGGGCTCGGCTTTTTCCGATTTCCCAGTGGGTGCAATTGTGATACCTTACATTTAATATGTTAATCATTCTCTCACATTCGCCTACCAAACTTTCCCAAAAAAATTTCGGAGTGTTTCCGTTCTTGTTTTCACCCTGTTTTTGAAACTTTTGGTCGAATGGAAAGCACCCAGGTTTCTCTCGGCGAACGAAAAAGGGATGACGGTATTTGAAAAGAGGGTTGACGAAGTTTGAGAGGGTATTGCGTGAAAGAGTGAAAAAAAAAAAAAAACCTGCAAGAAAATGTCTCTACATTCCGTCACAGGACAGTCTGACAGAAAAGCTACCCGGGAAAAGCGCATTCTTTGTTTCTGTCGTAAAATGGTGGAAGCTCGTCTCTACCATGTTGCATTCCAAATTACTTGATCGGATTACTACACAATACCTTTCGCGTCATTGGATTCATTACACCGATTGTTACTGTCCTGGGGAAGAGAAATATTTAAAAAACAAAGGAGACAAACTAATAGCGCACTATTTCCCGTCCACTTTTCTTGATGCCCTTAGGTGACATTGTAAGTGAGAAGGAAGGGTGGGAACGATATCAAGGGACGAAGAAAATACGTTCATTTCGACTGAAGCATATAATTAGCTCAAAACTCGGGAGTCTTCACATCGAGAGACGGAATAAGATTGAGCCATGAACTTTGGACTCCACAAAAATCGGTTACGAAGGAAAAAATAGAATTTCTGGGCACGCGTTTCTGTCGTCCTGATAAACATTCATTTGGTTGGATGAACGTGCATATCTTAATTTCAACTTTAAGCGTACTTCGTGGCGTTTCAAAAATGGCATTGTGGGCTTCTGTGTTGTACAAAACCAGTGTTTTTATGTATGTAAGGAGTGTGTCATGGGATATCCAAACACCGAGAAGTGGAAAGACGAGGCCGAAGGCCGAGATTTTTAACCGATTTCGAGTGTTTGATATTGCTTCTCAAAGGAGTCAGTATTTTACGAGAGATTTGAGATAAAAGTTGGTGAAAATTCATTTTAATTAAGACCACTTGTCCGAACTTCCTTCACGGCAGTGACTTCTTGTTTTTGGCATATGAATTATTAATGAGTTTGAGAAGGTGATTCCTAAAATGGTTGTGAGCTCTTAAAAAAAGTCTCAATATCGTGTCCATGTGAGAGGGCACTTCGGTAGACGGTGACTACTCCCTCCCCTCCCCTCCCTTTCCCTCCCCTCCCCCTCCCCCCCCCCTCCCCCGGCCAAAAAAAAAAAAATTCAAACGGCGCGTAACAAACGTTGCTCCGCATTTTTATTCATGGCAAGTTTCAAGCAACTTTTTCGGTTGTCACTACGGCTATTTGGTCAGTTTTGGCGACAATGAAAAGGAACACACCGTCAATGTCGAAATGTGACTCCGTACATTATGAAAGAACTGAATAGAAACTACAAGCATTTGATGGCAATAGGCCTTTTGCAGGTTCTAGTCGCATGGCCGGATGTCTTCTGTTTGCAATGGCACAGGAACGGAAGTGTTCCAGAGCGAAAGGCTCTGGAGAGTCACTGTGTGTGGACTTAAAGTGCAAAATGCTTTTGAAGCACTGATCTAATTTTTGTCGATAGGCAGTGCTTTTGTTTTTGCAGCAAACTTGTATTCCTCGATGAGCGTGCGCACCAACATGGCGTCGAAGAGTGACATGTGAGTGAATCCTGCGAAAACGTTCATTGTGTTCTCGCTTTCTCGCTAGCGGTTTGCATGTGTGTGTTAAGAACCAAGGTGGCTGATAAGCGAATCATAACTTGGACTAAGCACTTACAGCAATGATATCGCAGGAGAAAGTGCTCGTCATTATCGCCAAGCGAAGAAATGCAAAACCAAAACTCTCGTAAAATTTTCGTCTCCATCTTGCGAACATGCACCTGTAATAAAGAAAATGATCACGTGATTGATTTTGCTGGCATCGCCTATTGATTTTCAAGCAACGAGGGAACAAGTAATCGCGCTTTTTGTGTGCGTTTTTTTCCGCGCGTGTAACTGCGTTTAATGTTGATTGGCTTATCTCGCTGTTGGCGTCTCGTACCACTGATTGTCTTATTGAACAGCGTCGTCTCAAATCTCCTTGCCTCAACCCCAAGTAACAACCCTCAGTGGCTACACTGCGACAAGGAGTGTGTATGAGCAATAGTGAATTAGATGTGGGCTCCCAGCACCGTCACAAATGAGTTTATTCCTAGAATGGCCGTTCCCGCGAAAATCAGTTGTCATGTCCCTGAAAAAAACTTGACAGAAGCAGTCACGCGATTGGTTAAAATTGGCGACCCTTTGTTTGTTTGGCGCGCAAAGTGTATCGAAAAATAAATCCCATTTGTGACTGTGCTGGGGCAACGCATCAACACTCTTATCTTTATCTTTTTAGTTTGTTTAACCCATCAAGTCAAGTTGACTCCTGGCCGGGTTCCCCATTGAGGAGTAAAATCGTCTGGCGTTACAGTAAAAAAAACTAAGTTTGGCCGCTCCCGATACAGGAAACGGAAACGAACCTTTTCAGAGGGTTTAATTCTCTTTATCGAGTTATCTGTGCTGTTCCACAGCTTATCCTTTCGGGACAAGTATGCTTCTAACGAGCCGTGGGGGATGGAACGGGATTCGGGATGCAGTACCTTGTTAACCGCTGGTGCTATGCTTCATTTTCAGGTGATGACCTGAACATCGTTTGAAAAGCGGACCGTATTTAAGGTCTTCGACCAGTTTAATTGTATGTACATTTCTCACATAACGCCTGCTTCTCGCTAAAAATTTGTCCGCGCGGAATCAACTTGGGAAAAAAGTCGGTTAAACTTGGTAAGTATTTTTTTATCAAGTGTGATTTTTGCTGTATGACGTTTCTGGGAACAACATTAAAAGTTTGAAAGAACGTTCTGTGTTCGTGTCTTTTTGTCTCCTTCGTAACAAAATCTTGGCAACAGGCTTGCTGGGAACCTTATTTTCCAGTCACTTGGTTGACCAACGGCTCCTTTTAAGGTAATCCCTTGAAGTTGTTCTACTATCAAACTTTTTTGGAAACTTGGCATAACATTCATGATATGAACATTAAAAAAAATGCTATGAAAAAATGGGGTCACCGTGCTGTTTTCGCGTCAGCAGGCTATTAAAAAGGGGTAATTTTACTGTTTTCGCGTTAAAAATTCGAATCACCTTCATACAGAATTAAGTCTTGGTTACTTCAAAGACACAAAATTTTATTTTGAAAATAAAGCTTCTTTTATTTACATAAGCAGTAATGCTTCATTTACGCCGACTTTGAGTCCCTGGTTTTGGGAATAGTGCACTTTTTGGGACAGTTCCGTGGTTAGCTTGAAGTCCTCGCCTTGGGTAAAATACACCCAGTACGGAACTGTTTTTTAAAAAAATTCATGTTCTACTATCAAACTTTTTTCTTCTTCAAATATTGTTTGTTCTTAGCAAATACCTGGAAAAAAATTGGGAGTTACCGTGCTCGTTTGAGAGAAAAGGAGCATTTATTTCGCTATCGGGTTTAGTTTGAGTGAAATCTCTTACGTTTTACGACTAACTTTTTCCGCGTTTTTCAACGCTTAAAACATTGAAGTTTGTTTAGACAAACTGCCACGTTTTTGAATTGAACACAACTGGCGAAAAACAGTTCGCTTGAACGCCTCCATGCTCCAAGCCCTTTTATATTATACGCCATTTAAGTTCGCTGTGGCAGGATTTTCCCGGATTTTCCAGAAATGTAAGCTCGTCCTTTGTTGACATTCATAGTCGATGCAAAGTTTTTCAAACCTGTGTTTCACACTCAAACGATAATTGGTTTCGAATTGGTTCAATTAAAAACGCCACAGGTTATCTAGACAAACTTCAATGTTTTAAGCATGGAAAAACGCGAAAAAAGTTAGCTATTTACGGTAGCTCGAAAATGGTAGAATGTGGAAAGTGTTGATAACGCTTTCCGCAAGAAGAACAACATTCGTTAAAGGCTTGAGGAAAAATGTTCATGATATACGTTGCATATCCATAATGGTGATATGAAAAATCTATGATCGTATCGTATCGTATAATGTATGTATAGACCGTATTCATAAATGGCGACCAATACCTTGTGCCAATGATCCTCACTATCTTCACTTTGGCGGAAAAGTCTATTGAATTTTACTCATGCTAACGAGGCCAGTGAGGATGATTCGCATGAAGACAAAAGAATAATTATTGTACTTAGCCGCCATTTATGAATATGGTCTATAGAAACCGTGTGAACGCATATGTAGGCGCGAGTGTTGTTTTGAAAGTTCTCGAAATAGGCGAGTGCAATTTACGAACGTTGAAACCATCACGGGTGACGATAAATCACAAAATGCACGAGCAAAGTTCGTACTTTTTGATTTATTCTTTACTCCACAAAATGATTTCAGCGCTGTTTCCATAGCAACTTCCGTATTGCACTCTCGATCTAACCTAATTGACTAGTCAGAAACGCGATATTCTTTTGAGTAAATAATAAATATGATTTATAACTATATGATCGGGTTAGAAAGTCGCCCTTTTTCCTAGCTTACCGGAGGAATTATTTTCTTTTTGAAAGCGTGCTGGGTTAGCACTAACCTGCTATCATCGCTTCTGATGGGTTGGCAAGTGGGATGGCGGGGAGGCAGACCACGCCTAAAATTCAGTCGCAGTCTTGATTTTTGGCGAAGTTTTCTCCTGGGATGCGTGTCGCTTAGGATATCCGGCTTTGTTGAATATTTTCATTATGTTTTGTCTTTTTAAAGTCATAAGTACTTTGTAACGATAAACTCGCAGCTTCCCACGTAAACGCCCTTTTGACGTTTCTTGTTAGTCCTTTATATAAATAAAAACAAAAAAAGCAAGGTGACACAGGATAACACCCACCCAGTGTGGCCAACACGCATGGGCACAACTATGAATGAATTTTTGCCCAGGACAGGTATTATTTGAAGGAAACTAACATTAAACTCATGCAGGGTGCTGATTTCATGCTAGAACCGATCAACATGTTCAGAGCCGTTTCAAAGTAGTTCCCGTAAAGTTGGGGGATATCCTCTTTGTTTCGACCTAGGGCATTATTCTCCGTCGTCAGAAAGCAGATGTGATTAGATTTGAGGTCTTCATTCCTCTGAAAATACAACATACTTTCTCTCGTTTTTTTGGAGTTTGGGAAGAAGTAGAGTTATAAGAATGTGAAGAATGTTTGGAATTTTTCTTCTCACCGTGTTTTTGCGGCAAACGCGGTACTGGGTTCCACTAAAAGGCGGGTAATTGGGAATTTGTTGTCGGCCGTCGATGATGGAATTTTGCAGCGATTTGCAAGATCTTTCGGAATGGACTGATAGTTTAGATTTGGAAGAATTCTGCGATCAAAGTGAAGCGAGAGAGGAGCCACTGGCAAAGAGACAAAAAACACACGATGGCAGATTGCAAATCGAAACAGTTGGTAGGTGATCGCGAGGGAAAGCAACAAATTAATTTTATATCGAGCGTTATTTCGCAAGGATCTGCCTGTTTGATTAAGCTTAAATCAGAATCAACGAGGCCATGCTCTGCTTGAAAACAAAGAAGAAGAAGTTAATACAAACATATGGAGGACCATGGCATATCTCCCTTATTTATCTGTCAATTCAAATCGAAGCTTCAACAAATGAAGAACAAAAAACAAAGAAGAAGAAGTTAATACAAACATATGGAACAACCCTCCCCCCCCCCCCCTTTCAACCGGCACCCGCCGGGCACTTTTTTGTTCAAATGCTGTTCAAATGCCCCATCATGTTCCCATTTTGATAGGTGATGAAATTCTCCCACCCCGGGGAAATTTTAAAATTACCATATTACTCCAATGGTAGCTTTCTATTCTCTATTTTCGAATTCCCCATAATACACTTTGTTTGCCCCCAAATTTTGCGTAAACTATTGTTTTCAAATGCTCTTGGGGACACTGCATATTCCCAAGAGCATTTGAAAACAATGGTTTATGCAAAATTTGTGGGGCAAACAAAGTGTATTAATGGGGAATTCGAAAATAGAGAATTGCTCTTGAAGTTGAGTCTGTAGACAGGTTGCAATAGACGTTGACAGCACACTTTTTTATTTTAATTTTTACTTATAAAGCAAAACCGATATTAAGTTGACAAATTTTGAACCTAACTTACAACTTCACAAACATTTAACAATTAACTATCACTGGGTATAAATGCAAACTTGAAGATTCTGGTAGTTTTTTTTTAATTGACGATAAACTATTATTTAAACCTTTTTGTATCTCTGTTTCTACTGAAATAACAACAATATTGTCTTCAGTAATCTTGTCCTTAATATTATCATGATATTAGCATTCCGTCTATGCAGATCAACTATCATGCAAACTATAAATGCAAAGTTAAGAATTTGTGTAGTTCCCCCGTGGAAGACTCTGATTACCATTAGCTACACTAATTTTTCAAGGTTAGTTGAAAGGACTGTCTGTTTGTGTTTTAAATTTTCGATTCTCCAGCCATCATTGAGAGGCTGTCTCCAGGTAAAGGTAGTTCCTTCAGTTACGAAACTAGTATCAATGGAAGCCGACAGTGCACCCTTTACACCCTCTCTCTGTCAGTGCTTCGTTTTCCGCATATTTAAAGCTATACCTGTTATTGCACTTACACCTAGTTAGTCGAGTGTAATTTGGAATAAATAAGCATTCATGAGTAAGTTTTCAAAGATGACCAAAATTGCACAAGCCCGTTACTAGGATGAGTGCAATTTGTAGTCTTTGCAAAAAAATTACTAGTGCTTATTTTTCCCAAATTGCACTCAAAATCTTGTGATTGCTTATTAATAATATACATGAGAAAATTTGAGATGGTTAAGCAGAAGAAATTCACGTGTATCACGCAATCAGGGAAACATTGCCCCATAAATTGTGCCATCCATGGTGTGTGCTTGATTTGAAAACAAAAGATTTGATTGGTTCTGACCAAACCATATTGTTTATTAGCCAATCATAATCCAGAATTTCGATGTATGATTTGCACTGGTATTCCACTTTTTTGCGCTAGTGTTACACTTGAACTGCACTGCTCTTAGCCAATCAGGATTGATTTTCATGTATATTACCAGGGTACATTATTATCAAAGAATAGATCAAACTGCTCCGGTGACTGTTCTACCGTGATAAGACCAGCTCTTGCCAAATATATTATAAGTGGTTATCTGAAGCAACTCCTTGGTTAGAGAATTCCTGGCCTTCATGAAAATTGCATTGGAGTAGCAAGCCAGAGTGGAACAGGATTGAAACTAAAACAAGTCTGTCTGTTTATACAGTGCATTAATATTTCATTGATTAATATTTCATTCATTGGTAGAATCAGTAATCAGAAATCCAGCAGAGTTGAGCTGCAATGGGAATGTCTTTTCCATCAGAGTCAAGGAAGGGCTCTGCCAAAATGGTTACCTAGAAAATGGAGTCTTCAGTGCGTAAGTTTATTTTAAAACATTTTCCTGCTCAATTAAAAAGAGGAATAAAAAGTCCAATATACTAATTTAGATAAACAGACTTGGATAAAAGAAACACATAATGATACTCCATAAGCAACTCCCCTTGAAGTTCAGTGTGTGGTGATGGTGGAATATGCCTGTGAGAAAGATGGTTCAAGCTAGTTCCTTGGTGTTCAGATTAAGGAACAATAAGTGAAGAGAAAATCAGAACTTGGGGCAGGAATTTGGCAGTCCGTAAGACTGGATCTGCAGCAGTAGATGGTCTGTACTGCTAAGGGAGGTTGGTTATCTTGGCTCTTAGATATGTATCTGAGAGCCAAGATGTCACATATCTAAGATTGGCTCTTAGATATGTATCTAAGAGCCAAGAGCTTTACAGCAAATATCACTAGTCAGCCGACTCAACAGTATCATTTACTTCAATGTGATAATGCAGCTAGTGCTATTGATAGATCGAAGTAGAAGTAAGTGATATATTTATGTCAAGTACCTGTGAGAAAGATTATTATACAAGAGTTGCTTGGCACCTGGCCAATTAAGGGATAACAGAGAAGGAAATTAAAGTCCCTGGCAAGAATTGAGATCAAATAACAGATGAACATGAAGGAATCCCAACAGATGGGATGTTGCCAAACTAGTTTGTTATCCACAAGTCCTACGAAAGAATTGAATCTTCAATAGTTAAATTACAAAGGTTGAAATTGACAATTGACAGCCCATAGGTTTGGTCTAATGGGACCTTTTATTGACTTACAGACTCTGAACCCAAGTTTAAATTCAAAGCAACATTTTTGTTTGCTTTTGTTAATCATTGTGTTGGAACAGATTAATTAACCCTTTCCCTCCTATTAGTGACACTTATTAAATGTAGATTTTACTCTCGACTGTGTATTTAACACCAGATGATCTTACTCGTCAGCGGGGGTCTCTTCAGGGGTTCGCCCAAACCATGCTTCAAAGCACTTGGCCTTGAACAACGTAGAATTCAAATGAAAACTATTAATATTTATTATTTAACCTGGATTTCATTTTGATTTTTGACATGAATTAAGGGTATCCTTGCTGTGGATCCATAACTATATTGTACCCTTGAATTTCTAAATTTCTCTTTCAAAACTGAGTACCCTGTTTATCTGATTATAGAATTCTGCACAATGAAAATCCTTACCCAAGGATCTTTGATGATTCAGTTACCCAGCTGTTTGGGGCAAAATTTGTGATGGCAAATGCACTGGTGCAGCACATGGAAACTCTATTCTTTATGCTTAGGTAATGTTTGTGATTTGATATTGTCTTTTATTGTCTTTAAGTTTGAAACAAGTGGGCCAACCAACAATTAAAAAATCTCCAAATTAAGATTATCACTAGGACATCCATACAGAACCTCTTTGTAAGGATGTTCAAGCTACAGCATGGATTTTTCAGCTGAATTTGTTCCTACTCAGGACATAAGTCAAACTGGAAAAAAAACAAGGAGTAGTAACTTTAAGTACTTATGATCATTTTATTGTATCTCTTGGTGTTAGCTATCTGAAGTTACTGGCCATAAATGTCAACCTTGGCCAGCTAAACTGACCAATGATAGTGTGCACACTATCTGAGAGATATCACAAAGATCCTTTAAAGTGCTACTATGACTAAAAAAAAAATTTTATTTTAACTAAATAGTATTAAACTGATCGAAGTTTTAAGCCTTGATTTCAAAAAGACACCTGTTTATTTTAACTGGAATTTTTGTGTTTAATGGTCCGCCATTACTAACTATAAAATCTTGAGAGAGCTGGATCAAGGAGAAAATGATGTCAAAGACTCAATAGTTTAAGAATGCAATTTTGCATGTGTACGCGGTTGGATTAATATGCAGCACAGAGTTTCGGGCTTTTAGACTTCTAAACTTGTGTTTTGCATATATAATAAGCTGCGTTTACAAGCTGAACTTTTAAGCTAGTGAGTAAATGACGTCAATTTCCCTTAGATTCAACCCCCTGAGGTTCAATTAGTCAGGTTGGGACGTGAATAATGGCGGACTGTGAAATCCAAGACTTACACTCAAAGTAAATAGCCTTTGAATAAAAATCAAAGCTTAAAATTTTGCCAGTCAAGTGTTGAGCAATCACACTTTCAAAATCTGAAGGAAAAAAAGAAGTGATGTTTTGGTCACGGTAGCACTTTAAAGATCTGAGAGGATGTTGAAAAATATTCATGCAGTTGCTGACAAGAAGGTTTCTGATGGTGTCTTAGAGATCCTTGATAATATTTTATGGTCTAGATGGTGACAATTAAAAGGCCTCTCAAGGATCCTTCACAATGAACAAATCAATGTCCAGTCCTGGAAGAACTAGTATAAAATTTAGGCATACCCTTGAGTGTCCTGGCA
Source organism: Montipora capricornis (assembly GCF_036669925.1). Lineage (NCBI taxonomy): Eukaryota > Metazoa > Cnidaria > Anthozoa > Scleractinia > Acroporidae > Montipora > Montipora capricornis. The sequence goes on from NC_090888.1 coordinate 62,584,860, forward strand.
ATGATTTTGGAGGATTGTTGAACAAGACGTAAGATCTTCAAGAGGACTGCTGGAGATCTATCAAAGATGTTACATACGTTTCAATAATGACTTGAAAAAATGCATCCTTTCAAATTGGTCTAATGGACACACATATAATACACCTTTGAAGTCCCTGTCCTGATACACTACCATCCCTTCTTTAAAATTAAGCAACCATTAAAGTTCCCTTTAATCTAAGCATTCTTGAATGTCATAACCTGGCTATTGCCTTGAGGTTCTTTTACTTCGAGCCTATTATATATTTTAAAAATGGATTTTCATCAACACAGGGGTTTTAATAAAAAATGTGAAGGTGGAGGCTGGTGTGAGTGGAGTAACCGGCTGTTACTCATTGTCAAAATGAATCTTAATCTTAGGTTTGAAATGCTTTGTCTTTCATTACGTTAATTTAGGGAAAAAGTTTCTGACTTCTCAGAGTGAATTGAAAAGGGCTTTTCATAGGTTTGCGGTACTTATTGAAGCCGCTGTCAACGTCTTTGTAGTGTTATGATCTGCTTTTGGTTTGTGGTCAACTACATAGTCTTAGGCTGTCAGCATATAGAGCAGTTTTCAATTGAGCGTCATAGAGTGGTTTTCAATTGAGTGTCGAAAGTAACTGTGTAATTACTTTGGTTTTTCATTACTTCACTCAGTGATTGGTTCATAGTTATCGCGCCACTTTTTCAACCAATCAGAAGTGAAACCAAAACCAATCGTGGCTCGCACGTGCACATTTTCCCGCGCTTTGTGTCGGCTACGTGTAATTAGTTCGAGTTTTGATTGGTTTACTGGATTGTCTTCGTCCTTTTTGATTGGCCAAAGTAATTACTTTGGTTTTGGTTTTACAAAGGTTTTACGACACTCAATTGAAACTCGCTCTAAAACAAATACCAATAAAAAATTGTTATTGAAAGTAATTACAGCGACCAATCACAGCAGGTGCAAACAGCAAAATGAACCAATTCAAATTCATAGCAATTCCATGTGACTTGCTTAAATCTCTGGAAAAATTGTGCATGCAAGTCGCAGATGGTTTTGGTGTTCCTTGGTTGATAAACTGGCACAAGATTCTAAAACCAATCACTAAGCATAGCAATTGCAATTGCATAATTACTTTTGACAGTCATTTCAAAACTGTTCTATAATGCTGTTGAATTTACATTCTTCGTGTATCTTGGTACCTGCCCTTGTTAGTTATGTGAGCATTAAAGTAGGCTTGTATTTCCTATTATTTGTTGTCCTGTTTGGAGTGAATCTGCAATAGAATTTATTAGGAATATTGTGGCTAAAAGTTGTTTCCATTTTTTTACTTGCCAAACACTTTGACGGTGTTCAGCAGGATATTACATGTACATGTCAACTCAATCATATTATTGAGCGCTAATTCTTTTCGAATTTACAGGCAGGAAGTTTTTAAGCTGGATGCACTCACCAATGTTACATCTTTGACAGGTAACCATCAATGTACTCAATAACAGCACAGTTTTATCATGAAATAAACCTGCAAAACTCGTTCATCACTATAATAAATTTCCAGTAATACAAGAAGTGAGGTTTGTCTCTCTTCTCCATCATTGTGTCCGGGTTTAATTCCCAGATGTGGCATCATGCAAGATTGCTTTTTGATTTAAAGTAATGCTTATGATAATATTTATTTTAATATTGTTGTAATAGTTATCAACAACGTCAATGTCATTGCCATCGTCTTTATTATTAAAGTACCTGAATTAAAATCAAAGGATATTAAAGGAAATCTCGACTCTTCAGTCCTGTTATCTCTTTCTCTTAGATGATGTACATTCTCGTTCTCTGGAGCTTCGTAGAAAATGCGGAAAATTTTGTGCCTTCCTGTTATACTTTGTGCACAAGTAAGTGTTAAGTAGAACTAAAGCTTTCAGCTATTTTAGACTACAATAAACATAATATTATTGTTCTTCACGTCTGTGGACTCCAAGACCGTGTGGAGACGGTACGGATGCTAGGCTTGGTTGTAAGTCGAGATCCCTTAAAGAACCCTAACACTTTTGCATGTAGTTCCCGATATTGCGGGGCAGACAGCAATGACGGCTTTTCCCTGTTGTGTTAAAATTTTGAAACTCGGATTGTTCTCACGCCTTTTTTCAACGTCCGAAAACAAATCGAGACGATATGAAAATGCTTGTTTTTTTCCTTTTTCGTAGCCACCTGGAAGCAGTTCGAGATTTTACTCCGAAAACTGTCCATCTCAATCAACTGTTTCTTCTACCTTCACGACTAACAAAACAGCTGGAAGAGTTGGCCACATTTCTAGGGCGCGTGTCTTGTCTTCCCTGTTCATTCACTAGGACAGACCCTGTGACTATGGGCACATCTCTGCGTTTGACAGCTGGAGGGCATTTATTTCACCTTCATTTGGAACTGAACTGGGCTGCTATTCAAACGCTGTGTCTTATACTAGAAAAGCAAGGTTAGTACTGGCTTTGACGTGATATTGAACATTTAGGAACAGCGATCGTTCGTTGAATGTTTCAGTACGAAACAGCCGCCTGAGGGTAATGAACCTAAGTAGCACATTCAATTATTTATCCTTTTGTTGACAATTAGGAGCCCCGCCGGTAGGCAGGGCGTCGAAAAATTTGTCTATAGACTCATTCAGTTGTTCTCCTCCACGGAAATCTTTAGTAAAAGGCGAAAGATTTATGCGTGTTGAAGGAAAACCAGAGTTACCGTTAAGTTGCGTGAAGCAAGTATATATTCTCCGCAGAAATTTCGCACTTGTGGTGTGTATTTGCCATTTGCGCATGCGTGTTTTTTAAATTAATCTTTCTTGCCAGACAGAAGACGTGTATGTTTCGCAAGAGTACTTCTTGCATTCGAAGTGAAACGTATACAGAACCTTATTTAATATATAGTCTCTAAATAAGAGCAAATGTGTTGTTGCTTGATTCGATTCATTCGAGTTATTCCAAAAAGTTCATTCCTTTACACATCGACGATCAATTAAATTATGCTATTATGATAATTAAAAGCACCCGTGCAGTTCTTTTGATAAATTTTCACCGCTGGGCCTTGTGTACAAATTTATATGGTTTGTATCCATTCGTTTCCTCCATAACTTTTTAGACATGAATTTCTTATTGTGACGTCTCTTTTTATAATCGCCTCATATTTGAAGCCGGTCAACATCGAGTCGAGAAGTTAGCTCCGGACGTTTTTGGCCCAATCAATAAGCATAGCAATGCAAAAACGGTATTCATACTTTTTAGTCAGACGCTGACTTTATAGTTTTCAACTGGTTAAGGCATTTTCCAAATACTGTTAAGTCTATCTTTCTCCTTGCACGTAATTTGCATTCCATGCGTGCATTGGAGAGCAAACTGGGTTCAGACAACAGTGAATTTGCCCCCTAGTGGTACAGTATGTGTATGTATGCAATTAAGAAATACTGAAACACTTAGCAATGGCTGAAAAGCAAGGTTAGTACCAACTGTCACATTGAAAGTTCCGAGAATGAACATTAGGAACAGCGATCGCTGGTTGAATGTCTTTTTATGAAACGACTGCATAATAATGAAAAAGTACGAACATAGTTCATTATCAGTTGTCCTTTTATTGGCAACTTGGAGCCCCGCCGGTAGGCAGGGCGACGAAAAATTTGTCTATAGACTCATTCAGTTGTTCTCCTCCACGGAAATCTTTAGTAAAAGGCGAAAGATTTATGCGTGTTGAAGGAAAACCAGAGTTACCACATGGGAGCGTCAAGCAAGTATATGTTCTCCGCAGAAATTTCGCACTTGTGGTGTGTATTTGCCATTTGCGCATGCGTGTTTTTTAAATTAATCTTTCTTGCCAGACAGAACACGTGCATGTTTCGCAAGAGTACTTAGCCTTCGAATTGAAACGTATACAGAACGTTATTTATATACTGTAGTCTCTAAATAAGATCAAATGTGACGTTCCTTGACGTTCCTTAATTGTTAATTTCAATTTACAGTGTCCCCAATTAGTGCGTCAGCGCTAGAACGACAAGACACTTAAATAAAGTTTCTTTCCTTTCCTATTCATTCGATCTTTCCTTTACGCATGGACGATCAATTAAATTATTCTATTATGATAATTATAACCACCCCTGCAGTTCTTTGTAAAATTTGCATACGAACTACAAAGGTCATGTAATAACAAAAGAAAACTTGTCGCTCCTATGTTAATATTCATGCTTTGTGACTTGCCCGTTGGATTACTTTGTTCGTGGCGCCTAATAAATTTTAATACTAAGCGTAAGCGAAGGACTTTTTCACGTGGGGTTGCTAGAGTGGTGCTGAAAAAATAGGGAAAACCAAGATTTCTTGTGAAGTTGAAGTTTTCAGTTAGATTAACATTTTCTTTCTTCGATCAGCAGAGTGTTGATTTCGACGTTGTTTTGACGTAATCATAGAAAAACCTCCAGTGGTTATACCTTTTACTCAGTCCTTTTTTGTCAACGCTTTTTGGTTGTACTTATTGCCATCTTCTTTCAAAATGTACTATTTGCTATGCTGGGGAAGATCGCTCCTTGAAAAATCTATGATCTGTCGGAAAACGCGAATTGACTCTCTTCGCTTTAAAATATCGTATCCGTAAACCTATTGGGCTTTCCTTATAATGTGGTTTAATTACATTAACTGTTATGTCATCAGCATCAAAGGGAACTTCTTGTGCTACATTCAAAAGGAAACTTTATTCTCGGCTTTTGACTCGAGCTCTACCTTATATGATTGACCAGATAAGGTTTGAAATTTGCGATATCTACAAAAAGAAATAACGACCAGAAATCTGGATAATATTATGTCAAAGCTTAGGGTTAGGGAAAACGTCCTTCTTTTCTTTCCTCCTGTCCGGAACCGCTCTTTGAGGACTGCTGGAGCCGTTGATGGGCTTTTTTTCCTGTCCTCACCCCACCCCTCCAATATAGCTTGCTCTCGGGTTTTTTTCTTTTTGTAAGGTCTCGCCTCTCTACTTCACTGGCACCTCGTTTCGATAAAAGCAGTGAAACAACAGTTCCTCCCAGTGAGGGAGATGCAGCCCTTGATGAATGACAAACGTATTAGCGGTGAGGCAAGTATCCGCGCCTGTCACGCTCCAGATTGTTGCTTGCTTTTTGAGCGAACACTTGTTCCACCACACCCTCTTACAACGAGCTGGGCTCCTGCCTACCACGCTCCAGTGAAGGCACATAATGGCATTCGTGGGAGGTGCATCAAAGCCGAGACCTAGCACGTGACCAAGGCAGAGGTACCCTGGGGCTGGCACTGGTCTCCAAATGGCGGCGTTCGTATTGTTGCTCGCAGCATTTGACCTCCAAAGCTCCTGGTAGGCTATAGGGTTTCTTAGAAGTCCTCTGCCCCCTTCCTCCTTAACAACCAGCACATTCACTTCCTTATGCTGCGACACGGGACCCTGCTCCGCGTAGTGTCCCAGAGGGGCATAATCAGTGGGTGCTTGCGGGAGGTACACACTTAGAGGCTTGGAATCTATGTGGCATTCTTGTCCCCGGTATAAAAGTGCCAGATCGGCCCTTTTTAGCTTCTTGATCAACAAAGACGTGTTGTGTGGAGCGGGAATGACACTAGGAATCAACGACCAGAATTGATTGACGCGAGGTGCTATTGAGGAATCGCTACTTACAAATGTACCAATGTTCAAGTAGTGATAACTGGGAGCCAAAGTCCAGATGCTTGACATACGGGATTCTTCCATCCACAAACGCTTACCTGGAATCCCTGGCGTGGCCACACTTTTGTGCACAACGCATACTTGAATATCATGTGGTGGTTCGTAACTGGTTGTGGCGACGTGACCAAGTGCAACATATTTGTCGTGGGGAACTGTAGGTTCCCAAAATGCTAGGATTTGGCTATTGCCGGAAGCGGAAGTACCGCTATAATCGGTGGAATCTTCATCGTCATATACTCCGCTGAAGTCGCCATTTCCACTGGCCGGGCCTTCGCTACTCCACATTTGATTGAACCCCACGGCTCTGGCCACCACTTTGGAGTCAGTCATGAGAACACATAGCATGGCACCATGGTTTGGCTTACTGGTGTCTCCCTCCTGTGCGTAATCACCAAGAATGCAAAAGCCGGGGGGACACTGTGGTCTGTAGATACTGAGTCCTAGGCCACCCGTATCAGTGTAAATTTTGGTGTAAACATAGACAACCATCATAGCGATTCCAGTGCCGGACATCTTCTCTGTACCTGAGAAAGACAAAGGACCGGTTAATGAGGGTGATTGAACGGTTCAATCATCCTTGCTGTTTTGGTTTTTGATAAATTTGATTTTTCACCACCAGGATCCGGTGTTTCTGTTTAAGTTTCGCCGGGCCTTGTTTACACGTTTATATTCTAGCTTAAATGGCGGCTTCCATCCATTCGTTTACCTGCTAAACGGAGGAGCTCCCTCCTCAAAAACCAAAAACCGACATTTGAATTGATTTACGTTGATTGTTAATTTTAGTTTACAGTGTCCCCAATAGCCCGCTTTCAATATGTTAAAATTAGGTCTTAAAACAAAAGACATCATCTCGAGGCTCTGGGGAATAAACTCATTCACTACTTACACAAATCCCATAATACACCTCTTTTACCCACCAAAAATAGGCGTAGGCATTGTTTTCGACTTCTCCTCTTGGGACATTTTCATGTCCTAGGAGAAATTGCGAACAATGGCTATGCAAAAGTTTTGGGGGGTAATAGAGGTGTATTATGGGATTGCGCAAGTAGTGAATGAGTTTATTCCCAGAGCCTCGAGTTGATGCCTTTTGTTTAGGACTGACTTTTATTACATCCAAAGTGGGCTATTAGTGCTCCAGCGCTAGAACGACTAAACACTTAAATAAAGTTCCTTTCCTTTCCTTTCCTTTCCTTTTTTTTAATCAGTAAGGATATTAATCAAACACGGTATTCATATACTTTTTAGTCGGACCCAGACTTTTCAACTGGTTAAGGCATTTTCCAAGTACTATGAAGTCGATCTTTCTCCTTTCACGCAATGTGCGTTCCATGCGTGCATTGGAGAGCAAACTGGGTTCAGACAACAGTGAATTTGCCCCCTAGTGGTACAGTATGTGTATGTGTCCAAAACTGAAACACTTAGCGATGGCTGAGATTACCGCCAAAGGCTTATTAAGAAGCATTAAGCTCGTAAAATTTGTTACGTCTTTTGAAGGTAAAAGTTCTACGGCAGGAGAGAGTTTACAGTGGAGAGCATTAATTGTGAACTCACGTTTGACTACATCAAATTCCAGGGCGCTGTTTAAGCTTAGCCATGTCACGGTTCCTCAGGTTTTAATTTCAGTCTACTGTTAAATGAAATCTTGAGGTACAACCGTTCAAATGTTAGCTACTGAGATGTGTTTTACTCTGTTTGTGTTTGTTTCGTTGGACTGTCATAGTTTTTTCAAGGTTCGGCTGAAGTGTAGCCGTTCAAACGAAATCTACCGCATGATCAGTTCTCCCCTGCGGATTGTGCTTACCATTATTATTGAATCCCAAGGCGTGAGCATTCAAGTAGAAGCGCTGTAGCTACGGCTGAGCGGTACTTTCCTGTGGTACTGTTCACTCAATCTTCATTATGCGTTTTAACGTGGTTTTAAGGTTTTGTAGTTTTTACTGAAAATCTGGATTCGTCAGTCGTTTAGGACGTCAATATCCAAATAAAATCTACTGCATGGGCACTTCTTTCCTCTGGTTCTGTTGATGTTGTGTAAGGTGGTTTTATGTTTCGGGTTTGTTTATTTTAAAATCCTAAGTTGCGACCGAATAGAATCTGCTTAGTGGCACTTTCCGATCCTGTTTGTTATGCCCTTCAAAAGTCGGCTCAGTCAAAAGTTTTGTCAATGGAATGAATGTTCTGGTACAGTGCATGAATATACACATGAAATCTTGGAATTAAACACTTTCCTGCATGTGGTACTGTTTATTATATTGTACGGTTAGTGTTTACTCGGCATTTAAATTCTTGAAATCCTTGAGTGTGACCATTAAAATGGAAGCCCACCCAGCAATTGCTACTGTTTACTGCAACTGAGCGGTTTAACTTTCATGTGCTACTGTTTACTGACTGTGCTTCACAACAGAGATGCACTGTTTTTGTTTTTTTTGTTGTTGTAACGTTTCTCTTTCGGACTGTACTGGTTTTTCTTTCTGCTTTTTAACCTCTTGAGATTTTGTCTAACGAACACCTCATGGAAAAACTTTGATAAGTTAAAACGATATCGACATCACCTCGCAACTTGCAATGCGAAACAAGCAATTACAATGGGGAGCTCATCTCGTTGGAACTTCAATGTTACTGCACCATTCTAAGGTTGGCATGTGGACTGTCTAAGTTGAGTTGAAACGAGTCCAGTTTGTTGAAACAAAATCTTTTAAAATAATACGGCTTTTTCGAAGACTGCTGTGTAAACAAACTTCGACAACGATGCTATTGATATAGCCTTTTGGTATTTTTCTGCATCCTTGCTTCTATTACACCAACAAAACACAAACGATTTTTGTTCTAAAACTGCAACGACGAAGTTGGACCTAATGATAGACTGCATTTTTAATCTTTTGCTTTTGCTATGTGAAAGTTACTGCCCGAAGAGAGCGAGAAATAGTACTTGGAATTCAGGTTATAAAGGCAATAAAGCAGTAAGTCTGCATTTCTCTCTGTTGATTACATGGGAAGTAATGGCGATCTGGATTGGTGCATAGACGGACAATTCTTTTGGCTTTCTCAAGTTTCAGTTTCTCTTACCGAAACGGTTATGAAAAGAGTGAAACCTAAATTGCCGGGAATTATCGGAATGTTTCGTGAAATTCCTCAGTAGACTTTTAAGTTTTGAGATGGTACTATACAGCAATGACATTGCATCAAATCTTAACTGCATGTAGACAAGACTAGCTAGCAAAGAGGCTTGCAGAAGTCCTAGACTTTGGTTTTCAGTTCAGTAGGTACTGTGCTGTAAGTTGCGGGTGACCGTCTGCGTGTACGTTCCCATGACATTCTTCCGTGTGATATGACAGGGATTTTAACTTCTCGGTCACACTGATGAATCCACCTTATTTCTTAAGCCGACTTCACAGGTTAAAGTCCTTAATCGATGACTTTATAATGATCAAAGTAACGATGGGCGCTTTGGTATAACTGCTGTAATTACAAAGTGTTCAAAAGTGACAAATTGAAAGATGGGGAGGATGAGTTGGAGAAGAAATATAGCTCGCTAGAATCGAAAGCGAGTCCATGGCATAATCTAGGAAGATAACAGCGGTTTCCGTTCTCCGTTTTCCTATTTTAAAGCATTACTTGCTAAAGGTTTGCCTCTTAGGCAGAGCTGTGTGGCTTTTTGTGCGCTTTTTAAACAATTATTTAGCGCTCAATTTTTTTAGAATTAAACCATGACTATATTCTGAGACTTAAAATGAAATCTACATGGTCGCAACAGTCCGAGGAAATACCCGTGCAAGCGTTAGAAATAAAAAGGAAAAAGGTGTGGATACGAAGTTACTCACCTTGAGTTAGCAATTTTCTTGGAATCTCGCTTCGCGTTTTGTTGCACTTGTCTCTCGGGACCTGATGATACAATCGTTTTAGCCAAGAAGGAGTTGCAAGTTATATCTGATCATGGGCGGAAATTTAAACTCGAGAAAAATATCTTGGCAGAGATAACCTCTAGACCCTTTGTTTAGAAATCGGATATAACGGAGCCAACAAACGCGTTCTAACGCCTTTGATTTCCAGTCTGAGGAATCTGGATTATGTACTTGGGCGTGATTGTAAACGCAGCTAGAGCGGTTTTGTCTGCGGCACGTCGTTGATCGCTTTTACATTTGTTATGGCTAGCAGTCTCCTAAGTAGCTAAGTACAGAAAATACAACGAGAGGAAATGGGAAATAGCGGGCTTCCGTTTCACTGTTTGGTTAAACAAAGCAACTGAATGACAGGAAATGTCGGTTAATTAAAGCGACATGGTTTGCCTTTTCGAAACGGACTGCTTTGATTTAGAGCTTCTGTGTATCCCTAAAAGTTTAGGTGTGTTTGAAGACCCAGTATTGACCGTTATGCATTGCGCGCTGGGATCATTCGCTGCTCGGACGTCGAAAATTATCCTGAACATTGTTTGACTTTGAAATCTCTGTTCATCCGCCACATTTCTAACCCAACGAAATAGTGAGAGTTCTTATAAAATGGTTTATTTATCAGAGAACATCTCTATGTGTGTTTTGGGGGGTATTTTCCGAAGCGAAGATAGTGAAAAAGCAGATAATTGTCAACGAAAAGTAAATAAACAACTTGAAATGGAAACACCATTAAGCACTTGGGTACGGTTTTTGTGTGTAAATAATAAACGTTGCAATTTGCCAGGCAATGTAAAGTAAATAAATAAAAATACATAAGTAATGCGAAATGTTTTGTTCATTAAACCGGAGAATCCCTTCTGTAACCTACAGTATCTTTTCATCAATCATGGTCTTTTCGTAATTATTTGAACAACGTAATCATTGCAATTGTTAAACATTTGTCTCAGTTCTCTTTATCTCCTAATGATGTGGTCAAGATGAATAAATAGTGTAACGGTTTAAGGAAGATGATACAAGTCTATTTCGAATTTTATTACAAAGTCTTGCCCGTTCCATTCGAAGAAGTTAATTCAGGATTAAAAAAAGGTTCATAACCTCTTCTAAAAGAGAATCAACACACAAGTGAAGCCGAATCGAAAAATCTTCCCGAGATTAATTGGTGGAAAGCGAGTCCCAGTTCCCGCAGTTAATATTTAAAGATTAATACAATTAATTCATTTTCCTAATGAATATTAATGATCATGAGTTAAACATCTAGCTTGATTTTTAATCAAAAGTCCCTGGGATAACATTTCATTTAAATTGACCTTGTATTGAAGATTGAATAGCGATGAAACGATTTTTTTTCGGTCCCAATAAAATCTCAGAACATGATATGTTTAGAGTTAAATGATTTTTTTTTACTGACGTTCAAGCAAGCTGACAGATTAAATGCACCCAATGATGTCGCTTTCAGAACTGACAGACTGTGTTAAATCTTTGGCTCACTTGTCAACAAAATTTTGTCCAAGAATGTTTTGAATGCGTTTCGACGTCATTTTGGAAAAAAACCCCGGTCTTCTCGAAAAGTCGTGTTGTTGTTTTTGAATTCATTGCTTGCAGGGCTGCTTTGAATTACTGACCAATTCATGATATAATCATCGGCTTCCAGAGCCTTAATCTCGCTGACCTTTTGTTTTGATCAATTAGTTCAATCAGACCAGCGTCTCTCTATCGATGATGGCCTGTCAACCGCACGATACACGAGAACACTTCTATTCATGAAAACTAAAACGGAATGAAAAGTCTCTTATGTCTAATGCCCCGTACCTTGCACATATCGGCTTGCTTTCAGACGCTTTTGTAATACTGTACCGTATTTATGCGCTAAAAAAACACCGCATTTCTTCTAATCAATGCCTTTTTTTAATAATAAAAACCAGTTTAATGAACAACTGTGATTGTACAGTTAAAAATAAGTGCGAAACAACGGTTCAAAATAAACCAGGCTCCAGTTCTCCTTGTCACCAAACAAAACAGCAGATATTTTATCAAAGCCCTTGTGTAGCCATGACAGAATGAAAAATTCAATCTACAAGAATCATTAGATTCTCTGTCGGGCCTTGAAACCCATAGAACGATTCGTGAACCCGGGCTCTCACGATCTCCAGACAGTGCCAGGCGAACCACTCGCGCATGCGACCTATTTTGTCTTTACGAGATTAATCTACAAGTCGGACATGCATCAATATTTGCGAAGATCTGTAGAGGTATTAGGAAGCTTAAGCAAGAACGACGACGGCTTCGAGAACGTTATCTAGAAATGCAACTTCGCGTTATTCTAATCACGTCGCGGTTATATTATCCAAGCTAGTCGTTCGGCATGGAAAGTGTATGCAAACTACTTTGGAATGAACTTGGCGTGGAGATTTGGAGGGGAAATTTAGAATTTGTCGTCGGCTGCCCACGCCCTTTTGAAGGACGGTGCCTACTAATTCAAAGGTATTTTTGCGGGGTTTACTTAATCTGCGGGAAAAGCAGATCTTAACGTTATTGAAATCCAAAAAGAAAATTGGGAGTAACCACGCATTTTTCGAAGATAACTAATCAACAATGTTCGTAAAGAGCTTTAAAATAAAAAGAAATGTATGACGCTCTTTTCCAAATTGAAGCTTGATTATCTCTGAAAAATGCGTGGTTACCTCCAATTTTCTTTGTGGATACCAAGAGCACTTGCTAAGTTCTGCTTTCTCCGCATACTTTTGAACCGTGAAAAAATATCCCTGTATTAATAAGCACCATCCATAGGAAATCCGAGTATCTCGAGATGCGCAGAACGAATATGCAATAACAATAGGCACCGTCCTTAAATAACCTCAAATTTGTCCGGACGAGGCTGGCAAAGAAATGTTCCAAAATGTAAAACGCACATGTGGGACTCGATCGTCTATACAGCTCAACGTTGTAAAACAACACTGCAGATTATCTCACTGAACGATTTGCTTGACTTTTATTTTATCAGAATGGCACAACCTCTTTTGGCATAATATGCATGTTGTTTGTGTGTAGCCTTTATCTAAATTAATCTGTTTTATCGGCAATTCCCAAATTAGATGAAATTGAAATGAAATTGATTTTGCTGATTTTTTTTTAATATCGTCAGTATCGCGTGCAACGAACTGATTGCGGTTTCGATTCAAGACGGTCTCAGTTGTACAATATACCTGTTAACTAGGCGTTATTCGTTGGCACCTTTTCACTGATCTTTTGAACTGCATATTACTATAAAATTATAATTTGATTGATTTCACCTTGAGTTCAAAACATATATGTATTCATTGCACTCGATAAACGTTGCAAAATGTTCTGTCGGCCAAAATGACACTCGTGTGGCTAAATTCCCATAAGGTCTATTTTCTCGAGCAAAACACATGGCTATATACCTTATTCCAAAATGGCCGCCATTTAAATATTCTTTTGTTTTTATTCAAATAAGCCCTTGATGCCTCGTTCTTAAGCTTAAAATTCAAAAGAATATTGAACGAGGCAAGAAGGGCCAATTTGTATCCGCACAAATCAGCGGCCATTTTGGAATAAGGTGTATATGTACTATGTTTTTATTTGTAACATACAACAAGATGTGCTCAGCGATTGTCAAAGATTTGTACAAGAGTATTATTTATCTCCGGCGGATTTATCGGAATGATCCTTCACATTTCCGTCAATTGCTCTTCTTCGTTAATAGGCTTTGTAAGTTTCCTCTATTTCGTCTTGTTACTTACAGGTTAGCCTTAATCCGATAAGGAAAAGGAAACCCTGCCATGTTTAAAATTTAACAGAAGTTGCTGAATAGACCAATTTTTGTCTTGCAACAATAGTAGGTGTCTAAGAAGAGGAAGTTTATCCTTTCATAGATTCGCGTCGTACTACTCCAAAGGCGCCACTTTGTTAACTTAATCCTGTTAATTGAACACTTATTGCTCTTTAATTCAATGCAAGC
>NC_090888.1:62603440-62608440 GCF_036669925.1 Montipora capricornis
ATATGAAATTTAACAAAGTTTGTGGAGCAGGTTGCAAAGCGAGAGTTCACATTTTGTTTGCAGGACGTTATTGAAAAGAATGCATCAGTATTATTCGGTAATTTGCCATCTTCAAGTTGATGCATATAATAAGAGTTTATGTAATCTTGAAATTTAGAAGGTTAATTAACTTGAAGAAACAGAGGAGCAGTATATGTGCATGAAATTTAGGGGAACAGCCTTCTATGTACACCTTATAACGTGGATTTTTGTCATATGTATTACCCCAAAGCAGACAACCGTGGGAAAGGAAGGGCAGAATAATATTCTATGTTTAGTTATTTGTTTCTGATTATTAAGAAGTGTATGTCAATTAGTTTCATAGGCTAAGTGGACTTCCACTGTAGACAATGCATTTCACATTTTTACGGCTCTCTGTCTACAATTAATTCCATGATATTTCTTCCAAATGAAAAACATCTGTTTTGTTTCTTTCCAGATCAATGTACTGATTTATCTCCAGATCGCCTTGTCGATGTCATAAATAGCCTCAAGAAATACACAATGTCTTTTTTATGGGACTTGATAGCTTTGGCCGCGCCTACTTACAGCAAGGTTTGTCAACGTACAAAATCTCCGTACTGTCTTGCTTACGTTTGTTCAAAAGACAAAAGAGATATAAGTAACTTATGCTAAGAGAAAACGAACGTCGAGATAATTATAATAATGAAGGGTTACGTTTTTGCAAACGTTGGCCGTGTAGCACTATATGTCAACAGAGTTAACTGATGAAAACAAGCACTTCACATTACACCCTAGTTAATTATAATAATCTTTTATTAGCTCAAGAAGAAAAATACAATAGACCTTTTTGCAGATACGGCGGCCATTTTGTTTTCTATTGTTTCGAAAGACATTATGGGATGCTCAGGGGGCAAATACATATTAATTTGCCCCCTGGGCATCCCATAATAGCTATTTGAAACAATAAAAATCAAAATGGCCGCCGTATCTGCAAAAAGGTCTATGAAAGACAAATACAATACAATACAATACAATACAACCTTTATTTATACACGATATCAAATTCAAAGCTAATAGGAAGAAAAAGAAAAAAGAAAAATGGAACACTAAACTAAGGTTAAAACTAAGAAAGTTCGAGCTGGATAGCTAAGTTAACTGTAATTGGTTTTCTAGTTAGCTCCCCCAATCGCATTTCGTGAAAAGGCAAAGGGCAAAAGGCAGGCTGAATATTGAGGATTCAAATGTCTCTTGTTCGAAAGTGTCTCTTTTGCTCGATATTTGTCGATAATAGGAAAGAAATGAGCTAATTATTAATTCTTATTGTCTTTTGGTCTTTTGCGAGAAAAACGCAAATTTCTAGCGTAACGTTTCCCGTTTGCCGTTTGCCGCGACGCCAAGTAATACGTACCAAGTTGTCTCTACAAACACGTACACAAAATACTTGGATTGGAATAAATTTGTTGATAATTTTTGCCCCGATTCTTAGCTTTGAAAGAACGTTATAGCAGCCTTGATTGTGTCTCTAAACTAAGAACAGATGGCGTTCTCCTTGCTTTAATTTAAGTAATCCCCCGGAAATTAGGCGCTATTGCTATGCAAGCACTTTCCTTTGTTTCCGTTCCAAAAAGAAATCAAGCATTATCCAATATTTAGTGAACTACCAGAGATTTATTACTCGAATTAAACCTGCTAAATTTTCCTTGAAAGCTGTTCCACAAGGCGTAAGCCGAGTTGAACGACCTGGGAACAACATTGAAGGAAAGTTAATTTTATATGATCTTTAGGAATCCCAGTCAGAGTTGTTCAAGGTATGTCCATTTCCCTGCGGGTGTGTTCGTGAAATTTGGATCATGTTCATTCATCTTATGGATCATTTGAGTGCCAAAACGGAGTTTGAGGTAAGGGAGAAAACTCGTGATCATTACATCCATGTCTCTTCTGTTTCCGAAGCCAGTGACCGCTTTGCTCCGTAGGTTACCGCTTCAAACCGTCTTTCATTGCTTAACCGAGATCATGTACATTAGTTTAGTGCTTTAAACTAACAGTCCATTACCCAGGAGTAAGAATCTGGTATCAGGTTTAACTGATATCATTGGCTAACTCAATGTTGTACCCAATTTATATTTCCTGGGGTTAAAGGGACGCTGTCACGGGTTGACATGCGCAGTAGCATTCACTCTCTCGGAGACTTGTCACGCTTGACCGCCATTATGGAAATATCGGTAAGTTGAAGAATTCTGCATATATTTTGCATTAAATCAAGTTTATCTAAAGCAAATGCTATCTTTATCAAAAGCAAATTCCCCTCCGTCTTCGACCTTTCGTTTCCGCCCTGAGTTGATGCGTTTACCGCCATGTCCGGATCCTCCGCTAGACGCCATTTTGAATTTGTGATTGCTAGTAACTTGAAAAAGTCAGGCTGACTTTTTCAAGTTTCGACCGTGACCGTGTCCCTTTAAGATTCTTTGTTTATTGCATTTGCATTATAATGTCGCATTCACATTTAAATGATATGGAAATACGTGGAAGAAAACGTTTTATTCCCAGTGGGTTTGAATTGGGTACATCATTGAGTTAGCCGATTTGGTCTATTTAACAAATTGATGTCAGTTTTTCATGCGTCTGTCCTGTTCTTGATCATGAATTGCGTCATAACATTGTCAACGAGTGGATCCGCAGACTACTTTGAAAATGTTATGACGCAATTCATGATCACTAACAGGACAGACGCATGAAAAACTGACATCAATTTGTTTTTTACAATAACAAAAAGGCAGAGGGTCAAAATTAAGTCAAAACACGAAAAGAAAGATTGTTAAAGTGCGTTCGACAATCACTTTGGAAGCAAAGCAGAAGGGGAGGAGGGGGAGAAACAATTTTTTATACACGTGGTCTATCGACCACTTGTATATTTTCTAAAAGATTTTTAGGATTGTTTTTTGTAGTCAATCTTAGGGTTTACAAAATGGTTTATGAACAAAGTCTGTACTAAGATATAAAAGGTCATTTCCGATGAGCGTAGTTCCAAATCCAGTAGGTGTCAAAGTCCAGTCCACAGTTTCAAGGAGGTAAACTTAGCACAGCATGCGTTGAAGGCAGAATAATATGCGTTCTCCCTCGTCGAAACGCAAAAATTGACACTTTTTTAACGCTAATAGGGACGAGGCCAATCTGGGTAAATAGTATTCTTGGGTGATGGACTCTTGTGTGTGCGTTTCAGTACACATCTTTAGAAGGCACGGTTATACAAGTTTTTGCATAGCCGTTACCTCTGAAGGTGTTTGTCGGGGCATACGAAAGTCAAGATAAGAACTACTGTTGAACACGTTTTAAGCCAAGCTTATTATGATCGCTTTGAAAGAACTGAGAGTTAATACATGGAGTATGAAGATTTCCCCCACCCTCCCTGGCTCCATACCAAGGAGGTGGTACAGTGGAAGGTAAACACTAATTGCTGTTGTCCAAACCAAATGCGGCTGGTCTGGCTTGGAATAATAGCAAGTGTCGTCGAATCAACCTTAAATTCCTTTCAGTAGAAGGCTCAATTCTTGGCATTTAACCTCCATTGATGTAACATCTCATCTAAAAGGTCGAAATAATATTACCTACATTTTGATTACTTACCATTTTGTATTCAGTACGAAATACTACCTATTTTTTACTCAATTTTGAATTGGAAGAATTCGCGAAAGGCGCTTTTAAGTCAAAGCAGTTATCACAGAAACCTTTGTTTTTCCTTTTGTCTGTCTTCAGTCATTCTGGTTGGCAGTTTCCTCCATAATGTCAGAGATACTTCATCCCAAAGAAACGGAGACAGATAGTCAAGAGTATTGCGCTGAGGACTGGGCACGATCGTGTGGTGAGACTTCCTAGCCTTCTATCTTCTTTGATATTCAGAGAATATTTGAATCAAGAAATTAGTTTTGAGAGACGGTTTTCGGCTCGCAGACAGTAACTCAAGTTTGACATTATTTGCTTTAAGAGAAAATACCAGATGCAGATTCAAAATTGTTTAGTCTTAGCTTGTTAGTGGAATTATGTTGTTATTAGTGAGTCAATGAGTCATGAGTCAAGTTATGAGTCAGGTCAGCGGTTTTATTTAGAGCCTTTCCAAGATGGTGGGTTAGGATAGGATTCGAGAAACAAAAATCGTTGCGTAGCGAACCACCAAATTCACAGTCAGTTTTGCGACGTCCGCCATTTTGAATTTTGAAAACCGCTGACCTGAATTATGACTTGACTCATGGCTCATTGACTCATTTACTCATGTTTACCGAAAACTCATTATTACTACTGCCTTGTCGGTTGTCTGAATAGTTTAATACTGCCAGTTATTTTCCCTATGTAGTTATTACGGGCTTTCAATGTTAGCTTGAAATGGCATAAGAAAACTTCAACACCGATTGGCTCTTGACCTTTTTGTGATGACTGGATGAAGGTTTGTCGTTCTACGTCACTCAATAAATTACTCTGCCCCGAGGGGCTTTTCTCTGGTTTTCCCCTCTCCTCAAAAACCAACATCAAATATTTTTATCATTTTTAATTGGGTGATATAAAACAACAAGTAAAGAAACTTTGTCCAGTCACCACCAGTCGTTTTACGTCATTCAATAAAAAACGTTGTCAGTTGAATTCTTTAAAGCTATCGATTCATTTTCAGCCCCGCCTGGTGTCACTATAAAGACGCCAGTTGGTTTCTGTTGGTGGCTCTTGGTGCATGTATCTCCATTGTACTGGTTTACCGACAAAGGAGTTTACTCGCAGAAAAGGAAGGTGAGGTTTGTCTACCGAGTGGTCCGGTGTGGAATTCACCGATATACTGGCTCAATTAGATTTTGGGTCGTCTCTTTAGCTTGTAGTCACGTTAGTTTCTCAAGTCGCTTTAGTTTTTCTTCAATCCTGTGACATGCGACATGTTTTCCGCCGGGAAGAATGGACTCTTCCGATAACTCTTCGTGTAATTCCACGAAATGTTACGAACTTCTTCCGATCACGCT
>NC_090888.1:62615940-62643440 GCF_036669925.1 Montipora capricornis
TTGTAACGATTTTGCGGTTATCACACCGCGCGCTCGTTCGATGTTTGGGGAGTAAACAAAGAAGTGAGAGTTTTGCTATGGCCACTTCAAAAGGTAACTTTGCACCATCTTAGTGTCCGGTGGCCGCCCACATGCATTGAAAGGATAGAAAATGCACTTAGCTATCAAATCTAGTTCACATCTATACTATACTTCAACAATCTCATAGTAACAATTCAATAAAAACCGTAATTAGCAGGAAGTCAAGGCAACCGAAGACAAATTTAGTCAGTGGTCAGAGCGGAATTGAGATCCAGCGCATGTGCATGCAAATCCAACGCCCAAATCGTTTTACGACGCCTTGCTTAATCTCTAACGTTTTTCTCTCGCAAGATGTATCTTTCTTATTGTAGTGAACTTATCTTGATATGTCTTCTAAGCAATTTGGCTTTAAATGCACCGTAAAATTAAGCAAAACTTGCATTCGTTTGCTCCTCGACTCGTCTAGTGGGAGAATATCGATTTTTTTTTTACAATGACTGCAAAATTCTCGCGCGCTCATTGGCTAAATTTTATTGTCATTAAGCGGGCGGACACAAAAATTTATAATTTATGCGATAATGACGCGATATTGCTCGCGTCATATTGAAGTTTCTCGCATTTTTGTCTCGTGTTCTTCTCGTGCTTTGACCCCTCTCCTTTTTTGTTATTGTAAAAAACAAATTGATCATGCGTCTGTCCTGCTATTGACAATGAATTTCGTCATAACATTGTCAAAGTAGTCTGCCGATCCACTCGGGATCAATAACAGGACAGACGCATGAAAAACTGACATCAATTTTTTAAATCGATGGCGTTTAATTTGCAAGACAGGTGCAAAACTTTCGCTTTCGGCTGTCGATCTACAGCCTTCCACGGATAAAACATGAAATGTAAATTAGTGAAATATATGCAAAAAAGGCGAGATAAAAATAATAAGAAGAACAGAGTAAAAGTATGAAAAAAAAAGTGGCTATTGTTTAAAAAGATTGCTATACTGATTTGGAGGCTTGGCACACCTCTGCTACCAAGTATGCTGACAATAATTCTAAGCCGATTCCCAATGAGTGTAGCATTCTTTTTAAAGAATAGCCACTTTTTTTCATACTTTTACTTTGTTCTTATCATTTTTATCTCGCCTTTCTTTTTTGCATATATTTCACTAATTTACATTTCATGTTTTTTTCTTGGAAGGCTGTAGATCGACAGCCGAAAGCTTATGTTCCTTTTAAAACTCTTAGCTAGAGAACGTTTTTATTGTATTTTATAATTCGTTTTGATGGCGGTTCGTTTAGCGCCGTCAACCCTTCGAATAACTGGGCCAGGAATACACAGTGGACCCTTGCCTATTCGAGTTCGAACGCTTCCAAGTTTTAGTCTCAATTCTCAACGACGGAGGAGTCGTTTTACGGCAAAACGTACTTCTCGAAGTCGCCAGTAATACACAAAAGGATTTAGGGATGAATTTAGGAAAATCACCGTACTTGTTGTGTAATAAGCGGTAAAGGTGTAATTCCCAATTAAGTTTAGCATGACGTAAGGTATAAAGCAACAGACCATTAATATGTAGACTTGAAATGTGTTGGCCGCAGAATTCTTCAGTCTAATCCGGCTCAAAATATTTCCATTATTCACTTGCGGTTGAATCTGGCAGATCTGTATTTGATGGCGGCGAACAATGAAGTAAATTTTCAGGTAAATGACAAAGTTTGAAAGCAAAACAAATGCGATTATTCCTGGTATCAGAGTCAGTTGCATGAAAGATTCCCAGTGCCAGAAAATTGACGAGAATGCACCGCACGACCAGATGCTTATCGCCACCACTTTTGCTCGTGAGCTGTTCACGACGGAAGTGTATCTCAAATGTAATTGAAGCGCTAGGAGTCGGTCAAGTCCGATGGCTGTCACGTTGAGAAACGAAATTGTGCAAAGAAAGGAAGATGTTATATTAACAAAGTATTTGCACAGAAACACATACGAAGGCGAAAAGCCATGCACTCCCAAGAGAAGGAAAGCTGTGAACGCCGGCTGTGCTATGAACCCAACGCCAAAATCAGACGCCGCGAGGCTTGCTAGCAAAATGTACGCTGGTAAATGCAAAGAGCGGGTTTTGCAAATTGCGATTAAAATCGCTGAATTTCCCCCTAGTGCTACGAGGCAAGGAAGAACGTTCAACACAGAAATTGCTATTACGGGGAGCTTGTTTTGTGCGAGATGTCTTTGCCGTTGAAGGCACGTAGTATAGTAGTACTCTGTGGCTGAATCAGTCAAGGATAAATACTCGTACGAGAAATTAGTAGCCATTGAAAAAGCGACTTGTACGTTTATGGAGAGGTTACAAGCCGTCGGTCCTCACACCATGCAGCAAACTACAGCTTCGTTTGCATGAGCTTGAGTACAAGCTCCTTTATTAATCAAAGGTTTTAAAACCGGAACAATACGAAAACTTCCTGTTTTGTTGTTAAGTTTTCTTCCGAGAAAAATCATCAAGTAGTTTTTGTGCCATTCCATTGTCATCTGTATAAATAATCGCGACACGCAGGCTTTGTTTAGTTTTTTTTAATTTAAAGTTAACTTCAGTTCAGATTGCGATCGTATCCGAGTTGTTTTCAAAATGAAATGAAACCCAAATCTTGATTACTTGTCGTGTTATGGATAAATGAAAGATGCTAAGCCAACTTTTTGAAATTCACAGCAGGTGAAATGATGTTTTGAGAATGTCACTACGTAATTACACCTTCCAGTGCAATCGAAAGACTTCTCAACCGCAATATAGTTGCTGAAGTTCATTGTTTAAACTTTCTTCCCATTCATTTTATTTTATTAGTTTTTACCCTGCATTATAAGGCTCACGCGGGCGAAGAATAGTTGCGATGTTGTGACAATAGTGCTGGACATTTCATTAGGTGTTTTAACAGAATGTGTCTAACATTTTCGTTTGAAAAGTGAAGATGAAAATAGCGAGGAAACCCAAACGAAACCGCGCGGGGCTAATTCACGAGTAATTAGTTTTCCTCTCAAAGTCCAAAAACGGATAAACATTGTTATTCAAGAGATAAAAGCTGGAGTAACTTCCTCCTGCTGGTTTCACTGCGGACTAAGATCCGTATTAGACAGCAGTCTTTTTTTTTTCGGTATTTGCACTCTCTCTTTGGAACAGCTTTACGAGATGTCTTTGTTGGATATGCAACAATATATCTTAACTACAGAAAGGTAATGGTGCTAAGGAAGCTTTTTAGTCAAGAGCCCTACAAAAAGGTTACTTGGATGATTCTTTGAAGTAACTTTTTCATTGGAAATCTGACGTCACTTTAATCAGAAGGCGCATGCGCATCTAGTCCGAATCCTCTGCCGTGAATTTCAGTGAAAAACAGGTAAAAGCTCTCAGGAAACGAAAGTAAGCGGCGGTTTTTTCACCGGATGGGAACCGTCGCGTCATTTTGCGTAAACTGTAGCATGGAATTTCTATTTGGACAAAAAAAGAAGCTGATATTTTGAAAAGTGTATCAAACGAGGGCTTTACGACTTGATGTTTTTTTTTGAGTTATGATTTCTTTTAAAACCCATGCTACAGATTTTGTGTTAGAATGTTCTCATACTGTTGCGTTGGAAATTTGAGAAGAACAGAGTTAATTCGCTGAGTTTTTAGGCATTTACTGTTTTGGTCACTTGATTTACCAAATATGGTTGTGAGTGGAAGCAGACAAAAGAATGTTAAATAGAACACACGTGGAAAAAAAGGATAACTGTCGAGTGAAAGGAATTCGAGAAATGACTATTTGAAGGGGTCCATAGCAACGGTTTGCTAGTTAAGAGTCACCCCCCTTAATGAAGGATTTCTTAAATACTGGATCTCTAACTTTGGACTATTTTGAGTCAGATTCTTGTTAGGGCTTCGAGATTACTAAGAAGTCTCTTTCCCGTAATGTGGTGGTTTACGATTAAGAGGCAGAAGGTCCAGGTCAATTTTATTTTAAAATCATAGCAATAGTTTTTTTTTATACAAAGGATACGTTTTTTTACAACCTCTGCCGTGTAGCACGTATATTTCAATGAATATATCTATTGTAGTATAATTTTAAGTGCTATTTTTATTTCCTTATAATCCATCCGGCTGAGCGTACCATCAGATAGTACGCGCGCTGTCATTGGCTAAATTAGCGGGCCGGATTCTACAGTACGGCCCGCTGTACAGCCCGCTAAATTTAAAATTTCGACAAAACGTCATCTAACGAGTTTTCATGTCATTTCTGTTGCATAAACTTTTTCTGAAAACTGTTTGAATCTTGCAAGCAACTATTTCAAACTTAACAGCCAAGAAGATTTAGTTTTTGGGATTTTGGCACGGCATTCTTTGTGGCAGTTGAACCTTCCGCTTCACTTTGACTACTTTCCTTGCCCGCGCGCCGGTTAACCTCAGAGATATAATAAATATCTTACTAACCTCGTTTTCTCGGTCCGTACTGTAAGTTACGGATCCTCGTTTTTTCCCGTTGATTTATGGCCCAAGCGCGAAGGAAGGATGCGGACGTCTATTATAAATGATAGCTGTCGATATTCTTAATTTCTGACTTCAGTTACACGAGATAGTCAATGAAAAAAGTTTATTTAGGGTGAGTCAGTGTCACAAACCATTGACGCTAAGTGCGTCGCGATAGGACACAGTATATTTTAAAATGTCTTTACGAAAAGAGGGTGTGCTACCCACGACAAGAGGCGCCAAAGTTGATCTCAAATGTTCCGTACTTAAAAAACTACCAATCCTTTTGTCGCTTACCTCTAAAACATTGTGCAATGTAACAGATAGTGGATTTACTTTTTGTGATCATTATCCGAAAAATTGAGGCAATGACAAGAGGAATTAGCCGAATGCTTTGCCTTGTCCTGTCACAGGAACCTCATCCAATACTACCAACTTACCTTATCCATGCGCCTGTACGCATGGGTTTCATCCAATAATTGTTTGTAATCACCGCGCTCAAAGAGCGGCACGTCTTTGTTGGCATTTCAGTGACCGCCTTTCAAATCCCGTGAAGACTTTTTTTTATAGCTTTTCCAATTTATAAATACTTTTGTCCTTTGGCCATTTCAATTTCAACAGGAAAAGAAAACAAACAGCGGTTACAAACATTTTCATTTTATACTTGACGTTTCGTATGTTGCAGCATACATCATCAGAAGTGACGGTTAAAAACTGTTACACAGAATTTTAAAAAACTAGAGCGAGGAACTGGTGACTAGTTAAAAAGTGTGATAACAAAATCGTAACTTCCGGTAGTCGATTCTTCCGGAAGAAATTAATAAAGAAAAAGCTTCTCACTACCAATGTTTTCATTGAGAGAGGGTTTTAAGTCACTGATTAATAGCGTTTCTTTAATTTTACATTGCATGTCGGACTTCCCAGTTGCGAGGATTTCAAAATGGTCCCATTTGATGTTATGACCGGTAGAAATTGTATGGTCTGCAACAGCAGAGGCGTGGCCGACTTGTGTAAGAGCTTTGAAATGCTCGGACTTCCTGTCATGCAATCTTCTTTTTGTTTTGCCGATGTAGAAGGAATCACAGTCCCAACAACTGGCTTTGTATACTATTTTTGATCTTTGAGAACGACTGAAACGATCTTTGTAGGGAAAAAAAGACTTAATCCTGCAAGTGTTTTGAAAAATAACCCTAAGATTGACACAGCCATAAAACTTACTAATACAAGATTTAACACGTCGAGTAAGAGCTTCACTTTGAAAGCCCAAAAAAGGCAAGACAAGAATGATATCTTTCTTAGGAACAGTGGTGGCAGGTTCAGCAGACCTGTTTTTTTGTCTGTTCAAAACATCATTAATGTTGTAACAAAGGACGCCTCTTGGGTAACCATTTTGAAGGAGAGTGTTCTTGAGATCGAAGAGAGTCGACTGTAACAAGGAAGAACTCGAGCAGATGCGTAAGCAGCGATAGGTGAGGGTGCGGATTAAATTTATTTTATACTTTCTAGGAGTGAAAGAGTCCCACTTGGTGTAGAGGCCAGTGAAAGTTGTTTTGCGATGCACTGTTGTTGTGAAATTGTTGAGATTGCGCTTAATGCGGACATCTAAAAATGGAATCTCCTGGTTTTCTTCAAGTTCCATTGTAAATTTGATGTTAGGATGTCTGGTGTTAAGAAAATGCAGAAAACTGGCCGCAGTGGCTTCACTGTCGAACAAAGAAAATGTGTCATCCACATATCTAAACCAAATGGAGGGACGAGAATCTACATTAGCCAACCATTTCTGTTCAAAGTCACACATGAAAATGTTAGCTAATACTGGGCCTAGCGGAGACCCCATTGCAACGCCATTACGACCAAATCGATGGCGTTGCAATGGGGTCTCCGCTAGGCCCAGTATTAGCTAACATTTTCATGTGTGACTTTGAACAGAAATGGTTGGCTAATGTAGATTCTCGTCCCTCCATTTGGTTTAGATATGTGGATGACACATTTTCTTTGTTCGACAGTGAAGCCACTGCGGCCAGTTTTCTGCATTTTCTTAACACCAGACATCCTAACATCAAATTTACAATGGAACTTGAAGAAAACCAGGAGATTCCATTTTTAGATGTCCGCATTAAGCGCAATCTCAACAATTTCACAACAACAGTGCATCGCAAAACAACTTTCACTGGCCTCTACACCAAGTGGGACTCTTTCACTCCTAGAAAGTATAAAATAAATTTAATCCGCACCCTCACCTATCGCTGCTTACGCATCTGCTCGAGTTCTTCCTTGTTACAGTCGACTCTCTTCGATCTCAAGAACACTCTCCTTCAAAATGGTTACCCAAGAGGCGTCCTTTGTTACAACATTAATGATGTTTTGAACAGACAAAAAAACAGGTCTGCTGAACCTGCCACCACTGTTCCTAAGAAAGATATCATTCTTGTCTTGCCTTTTTTGGGCTTTCAAAGTGAAGCTCTTACTCGACGTGTTAAATCTTGTATTAGTAAGTTTTATGGCTGTGTCAATCTTAGGGTTATTTTTCAAAACACTTGCAGGATTAAGTCTTTTTTTCCCTACAAAGATCGTTTCAGTCGTTCTCAAAGATCAAAAATAGTATACAAAGCCAGTTGTTGGGACTGTGATTCCTTCTACATCGGCAAAACAAAAAGAAGATTGCATGACAGGAAGTCCGAGCATTTCAAAGCTCTTACACAAGTCGGCCACGCCTCTGCTGTTGCAGACCATACAATTTCTACCGGTCATAACATCAAATGGGACCATTTTGAAATCCTCGCAACTGGGAAGTCCGACATGCAATGTAAAATTAAAGAAACGCTATTAATCAGTGACTTAAAACCCTCTCTCAATGAAAACATTGGTAGTGAGAAGCTTTTTCTTTATTAATTTCTTCCGGAAGAATCGACTACCGGAAGTTACGATTTTGTTATCACACTTTTTAACTAGTCACCAGTTCCTCGCTCTAGTTTTTTAAAATTCTGTGTAACAGTTTTTAACCGTCACTTCTGATGATGTATGCTGCAACATACGAAACGTCAAGTATAAAATGAAAATGTTTGTAACCGCTGTTTGTTTTCTTTTCCAATTTAACCTTTTTGCTCACAATAGTCTTATTTAAAAAGTTCTTTCTTGTCCTGGTCAGGAATGACAGCAAATTATAAGTTATAAATTATTCGGTTCGCAATGTTTCGGCCTCTATTCTGTTGGTCTCACTTCGTGCTAACTATATTTAGTACCACCCAACTAGTGGACTAATGCAAATCCGGCATTTTGATTGGCTACGCTACTAGAGGACTATTATTAATAGTCCTTGAGTAGCGAAAAGCGTGACGCTTTCTTTCGTTTTATTCCCAAGTAAATACTTCTTCAACTTGCATTTGCTAACTTTATTATTGTCTTTTCTGTCCGACTAGTTGGGTGATACTAAAACAATTAGACCCTTCGCCCTCAAGGGCCACGGGTCAATAGCCCATTCGGCTTCGCCTCATTGTCTATTGACCCGTAGCCCGCAAGGGCTACGGGTCTAATTGTTAATTAACAAAGTATCAGTTGCGGTTGCTTTACACCATGAGGAAGCCTTTAAAATGTGGATGGCATTATGTTTAACTTAAGTTGATCATTATTATACCTCTGATTGAACGCGAGCTGTAATTGGCCTATTTAGCGTTCTGTGCTCAACAGAACGGCACCTCAATTTCAGTTGTTGTTGTTGCTTAGTTCAGAGATCTGGAAATATAATACATATCTTCTCGGGGCGCGTTGTTAGTTACTGTCCTTTATTGTTCCGGGTGAATTTGTGGCCCTCCTGCCTCACACACGGGTCATAAACTAGTCTAAACTAAACTGACCACGCGCGGGCTGCAACGTACGGTGCTGTTGTTTAATTCAGGAGAAGTATGCATTTTCTCTATTTAAGATTCTACTCCAAGTTTCACAAACGGCGTATGGAAGAGCTGAACAGTACGGGACTTCATCAATTCATCAGTCTTTTTCTGACTTTGTCGTGTGTGGCAGACCTGGAGGATGTGGTAAGAGGCCTCTCTTGTTTGCACGATGGTCGCGCGGAGAACTTTGATACCGGTGATTCGAAAGTCTCCTAATGGTTTAGTTAATGGAATTTTAAAAATCAGAACGAAATTGGCTCAACTCTGATTTTGTCTCTTGTCGGGACTCGACCGCTGTGTACTGTCCTTGTTTCTCCTCATCAGGCCATCCTTCTTGAATTCTTTCATGAATTCTCTTCTTGAATTCTTTCATGAATTCTTCCATGAATTCTTTTGAAAACAAGGCAAAGTGCGGAATTTTTTGCGATAGCTCTACTTTGCACATGAATGAAACAGATTTTAATGGGATGGACGTCGCAAATGGTTCTTATTGGGAAAAAGGCTTTTGTAAATTCAGAAAAGATCTATTATTATAGATCTTATCTGAAAGGGGCTATTAGCAAAACGTCATTTATCTTTTCCAATATTTTAATATTTCATTGCTTGGTGTGCTGCCAAATCTCTGATATTTTAGAGCTTTTCTCAAGAGGTGAACCAATTTTGTTGCCTCTCCTCTCTCAGGCAAACAAGATGTGTTCTTTCCTTGATTTTTTGGACTTCGGCAAAATGCAACACGACAAGAAAACCTGTGTGTGGAAAGGTAAGTTGTCCCCTTCGTTGCCGTAAACCTAGGTTTCACATGTCAGGAGAATCCCAGACGATCGTAATTTTACGCTGTTTTGACCGTCCCATGATCTTGCCGACTTTTTAAAACTGGAAATCCTAGACGCCCTCGATCATCTGAAATGATCGCAATCTAGGAGCCCTTGGGTAGGAGCTTGCCTCTTCCCATACAAGCCCTGAGTCAACCTTTGCGCGTATATTTCTATTTTTAGAACGCCATGAGTTCTTCGGCCCTACATGCACTGTTTAGAATGACCAATTAGAATAAAGTTATTGTTGAACGAAGACAAAGATAGAGCAAACAATGTATGCTGATTGTGCAAATCGTGATTGATGTAACTTGATGTAAATGTGAGTCTCCTGCTGAAGAGTTAGTGCTAAAAATAGACAGATACGCGCAAACATGAGGTTGACTCAAGCCAGGTGATCTGGTGACGTAATTCGGAGGACTGGGGAGAAAAATTTTAACGCCGTATCCCACAACCGCGCGCGGCCTTATTTTCGAATTCAACATGGCAGAGGCAAGGTTAGGACTCGTCGGTTCTACTTGATTGTTCATTCAGTAACAGGAAATGTGGGAGACACGGAATGATCTGTTGAGTTTTGGCGTTGGAAATACTGCAGGGAGTTTGCATGGAAACAACACCCAAGGCCGCGCACGGTTGTGGAATACGGCGTTATAATTTTTCTTCCCATTCCTCCAAATTACGTCACCAGACCACCTGGAGGATATAGTGCATAAGGAGGCTCCTGGTTATGGGCTCCTCTCGCAATCGTAACGGGAAAACCAGAACTGTATGTATTTCCCGACACATCTCATTCCCTGCTAGCAGAGATCTCTTCTCTTTTGCATTCGCTGGGTTGACGAGTACGGGAAAAGAGACCGCTGCCATAGACCTTTTTGCAGATACGGTGGCTATCTTGATTTGTATTGTTTCAAATAGCTATTATGGGATGCCCAGGGGGCAAATACATATTAATTTGCCCCCTGAGCATCCCATAATGTCTTTCGAAACAATAGAAATCAAAATGGCCGCCGTATCTGCAAAAAGGTCTATGGATCGAAACTCGCTGTGTTGAGCATGCGCGGCGATTACTTAGCGATCGAACCCTCACGTGATACTTTCATGTTTTGTGGGCTCATTTAACAACAGCGGATTTACTGTAAAGGAATGAGCGGGACATAGCTGGCTCAAGTCACAGTCAGCAAACATATCATGGCGCATGCGGTTTGAAGAGTGTCGTCCAAGGTTGTGGACGGCGGTTGGATCAAAGTGAGTTTCGACCAATGGCAGAGGTCTCTTTTCCCGTAATCGTCAGCCCAGCAAACGCAAAAGAAAAGCGACCTCTGCTAGCAGGGAACACATCTTATATCCATGTAGTGGAAGGTGACTAAAGCCGGAAAGTAAGTAAGTATCATTATTCACTTTTTTTTTTTATTTTTTATGGAGCTAGTAGCTAATATCTCCGAGCATTGAACAGAACAACTCACGAAGAATCCCAACTGGCCGGAGGCAAACCAGTTGGCTATTTACAAGTGCAGCCAGGAAATTGAACCAGGGACTACCTGGAACAAATTCAACGAGTGGTCAGAACGTGTCTTGAGCCCGGGATCTCCGGATCTCAAGGCAAGCGCCCTAACCACTGAGCTGCACGGCCTCAAGAGAGCGTATCCCCTACATTTAGCGCCATTTCGATGAAAATTACGTGAAATCTGTCATTACTTCTGTCACACTTCGTGGTTATTTCAAAGGCGACACCTTATTGGTCAGTTGGTGTGAAAGTGGGCCACGCGAACATGGGAACAACATATAAAAATGGGCGCAGTCTTATAATAAATTTCAGGTTATTATCATGGGGCGTGGGGATTCGCTCTCATACCTCACATTGTTTGCGGTCACACTTGAAACACAGTGTAACACTGGTGTTGACACTCAACTCTCTGGTGTTTTGAATCCCTAGGGGAACAATGAACAATAAAAACTTGATTTTAACACCGATGTTAACTCCCTAATGCGACCGCAATCATTCATGTATTGTCGTCAGAGATAACAATATAAAAACTCAAATTAGTACCGTTGGTAACGTCGGAACAATGTCAACCCCTTACTAATTCTCTAAATAAGCCACTTTCAAAAATACCATAGTACTCTTTGTTTGCCCCCCAAAATTTTACATAAGCATTGTTTTTATTTTATGTTGGGACCATTGTAAATCCCAAGAGAAACTGGAAACATTGCTATTGCTTCGATCCAACACAGAGTCCCCCCTCGACAAAGAAACCGAGACCGACGCCCGACAGTTTGCCGAATGTTGGTGAAACGTTGGACGATTGGAAAACAGTAAAATCCGTAAACGTTTGGGATTTTCCCGTCTTATGATAAATGGGCTCAAAAAGGGTATGCTTGAGCGCATTGTCAAAGAAAAGACCTCCATTCGCAAGCCATTACGACAGACGCCTACTGGTGGTGACAAGGCTGGTTTGCACATGCGAAATAAGCATCAACATAACAGAGAGATCTAGCACACGGAAGTCTGCTGCTTTTCGTGGAAGGATGAAAATTCTCTCCTGCATGTAACTATTTAATTTTGTGCCTCGGATATTGCGTTTCCATCCTTCTGATTGTATCACTCAATCTCGGTTATCGCTGAGCTCATATACCGTATGACCTAATATGGAAACGGATTACGTCAAGTTCTGCCAAGCTGGAAGCTGATTGGCTTGAATTTCCAAGTGTACGAGGGTTCAGAATAAAATGAAAATTTAATAAAGCAATTATTCCATTCACACTTGTTGGATATGAGTCTGGTTGTAGCAAACTCGGGGCTACGCGCCTCTATGGCTATTTACAATCATATCCAACCCGCGCTTATGGAATAATTGTTAAATAATAGAAAAATCAAAAAAGTTTCTTTGATTTTTGGCAAAACGCAAATTTCATCCAGACGTTTGCCCGTAGACGCAATGCTAAATCTCTTTGTTGTCTGTCTAGGTGTCCCCAATTAGCACAAACTCCATATATGCTAGACGCTAAGACAACAATTAAGTCCATATCTATGATTCTTGTGATTAAGCTAACGCTCTTTTTTGGTATAGCATTATACATTTTTGGCTAAAGTTGATCTGATTTGGTGTTTATGCTGGCCTATAATTTCAGGTTTGTTTGCTTTGGTACTTATATACAAGGAAAAGAATGTTGACTTTAGTTACTTGGCCGAAAGATTGTCACAGAATTTTGCGACTGTTGCCAGGTGAGATAGAAGATAAGTGTTCACCGTCGTTGTTTTATTATAAGACATTACGAAGACGAGAGGGTAAGGCCCAGAAGTCGATGTCTCCCTTGACTACTTTGGCTCAAAACGAGATGTCGTAGTTAGTACAACACTGGAGGTTGTTTATTCATACTGTCCGCTGGACCAACAGTCAGCGTCTTGAAATAACAGAGAAAAAAGTTTGGGGAGCACTTTTCAGACTTCTCGTATAAGGACAATTGCCACTCTTTCCTAGTAGTACAAATTTGATATGATGCCGCCTGGCCTTGTTATTCCCTCATTGACTTTAAACTTTTTTTAACTGAGATACCTTTCGATTATTGTAACTCGGCGTTAACAGTGCTAACGCCCTCACCTTGTCCTATAGAACCGTCTGTTATTATTTTATTATTTTGGGTCTTGTCGATTGGTCATTAAACCGTGATTGGGCGTGGTTCAACATGCAACACTAGCATAAGCGCCAGCAATGACTTGGGCATGTTCAGTAGCGTCCTGATGATTTGATTCTCAAGTTGATGGGTCAACGTATGTTGCCTGTGCTGATGCTTGTGTCGCTAATAAAATCCAATCTTTTGGGCTTACAGCATAACCTCAGAGACTTATTTTTGTTTCAGTGAGTACACCGAAAGTTTCACGGGCGATAAGAATCATCACAAAAACAACTGGAAACTTATTACACTCTACTTGGACAGCGCGCAAGATGTATTTGAGCACAAGAACAAACAGGACCTATCTGAAAACAAACTTTTAGGTTTGTGAGTAATTTAGAAACACAAGCGAGCTTTGCCCCAGGGATAGGGCGCAGGAATTGAATCAAAGTGCAATAGTGACTTTTCACTCGATCATTCCATCTTGTTAGCTTTGCACAATATTGGTAAAATATATCCTACAGTTAAATTAATCAATGAACGAAATGATATATGAAGTAAATCATATACTGAACTGCGGATATGAAATCAAGTAAAGCTATGATCCTAGCAGTTATGGACACAATTTTAGCAATTGCGGAGAAAAACCTGAAAATTTCAGGACTTCAACGGGGTTTGAACCCGTGACCGCGCGATACCGGTGCGACGCTCTAACCAACTGAGCTGTGAATTTATGAAGCCGGTGACGTTGGGAGCTGGTCAGGCCAACGTCAGTGGTCAGGCTAAGGTCAGTGGCAGGCCAACATCAGTGGCTTCAAAGCTCAGTTGGTTCATAGCTTAGGCTTCTCTACAGAATTGCTAAAATTGTGTCCATAACTGCGAAGATCATAGCTTTACTTGAGCTAAAATTAATGTTAGGAATAAAAGCTTTTGGTCTTCGTAAGTCATAATTACTGAGATTAAATTCGGTAATTTCAAGCTGTTGTTTTGCAGAGTTCGGTGCACAAATGTACTAAACCGTATGTCGCACGTGCAGCGCGAGACTTTTACTCCTGAAATATATATGGTTTCTTTGCTTTTCCGTTTCCGTTACCTTTGTGGTAGCTTTAGATACCTGTTGTGTCTGGTTCTAACGGCTCATCGATTAAGAATATTTTTCTCGGCGCTGTTTGTCATTTTCGGAAGCAGCTCACAGGTTTAATCCTTGAGCTTTGTTACTTTTCAGGTGATGGATTCCAATTCCTGTTTCGTTACTGCCGTGATAACGAGCTGCGATGTTTGCTAACCTTTGTGCAGACAACCCTCTCATCATTGATGTAAGTCTTGGTGATTTTCATCCCGAAGGATCTCCCCATGGCAAGCAACTTCTCTAGTATAAGCCATAATAAAATTCTTAGTGGCCTTCCGTGCCAATTGTGAAATGTCGAACCTACAAATCCTGGAAGACGAGCGAAAACAGCTAGAGAGAGATCTATAGTTTGCTTTCCACAATGGCAGAGATGACGTAACATTAGCAACCAGCCGCCGGGCCGTAATCTGAATTATTAGGCCACTTTGGAAAATACCATAATACTCTTTGTTTGTCTCCCCAAATTTTGAATAAGCATTGTTTTTGTTTTTTCTTGGGACCATTGTAAGTCGCAAGAGAAACTGGAAACAATGGTTATGCAAAATTTGGGGGGACAAACAAAGATTATCATGGTATTTTCCAAAGTGGCCTATAGGAGGTTTGCACGTTTTGTCATCGGCGCCGCAATTTTCTCTTTCGTAAACAAGCGATGCCATGTGGACGAGACTAAGGACAATTTTCACTGTTAAGTTTGTTGTTTGCAAATGAAGAAAAAAATACCTCATCTAGGACTAGATTAGCAGCGTATGTCACTTAGAATTAAAAAAACTGAGAAAAAATAAATTAGAAAAAGTTGATCGAACGATGTCGAACTTGGTTCTGTTGCTTAAAAGCAAAGGCACTAAACCTCTACACTACAGAGACAGCGACTTCAAATGGAAAATTTTAAAGTATTTAATTGAAGCTAATCCTAACAATAGAGTATGTGCACGGCGGCCATATTGGAGGACCGAAACAAAAGAATGATATTCCTTTGGGGAATAAATGTTATTTTTATGCAAATATCTTTAATTGTTTTGGTCCTCCAACATGGCCGCCGTGCACATACTCTATTCTTGGATTTCACATGACGTCACGGCCGCCATGTTGGTGTCCCCAAACAATGAAATGGCGGCCATGTTAGTGTCCCGATCCAATCCTCCAGGAATTGAAAGCTATTATATGCTAACGTCTTCTTTGGTTTTCGTTGAAAAACATGGCTGTTGATCACGTGAGTGACACCCAAGAATTGAAAGCTAACCGAATAAAAAGGCTTGGTTACTAAGAATGGCATCGACGGTAAAGACTTGTTTCCATGTCTCAAAGTGCCCTTGGACGTGAGGGGCCTGGAACTACAAAACTGCAACAACCCAAACCCATACAAAAATGCTAACCTTAGGCCTAAACATTATCTAAAGCATATTGTTTCATGAGGCCTAAGGTTAGCATTTTTGTAAAGGTTTGGGTTGTTTCAGCTATTGTACCCTTCACCCCCTACCGCCACCCCAGGCCCCTCACGTACAAGGGCACTTTGAGATATGAAAACAAGTATTTACCGGCATCGACCGTCAAAAATGTTAACGAAAGGGAAATTAGCATCGGCGCCATATTGAATAAAGGAGTGGTCGCATTAAACTCCGCCACATAGCTCTGTCTCCTGCCACATGTTGCTATCTGTCCTTGTCTATATCCTTAATCTTCAGTTTTCTTTTAAAGCGTCGTTAGATCTCAGCCTTGGTCTTCCCTGATTGCGTTTCCTTTCGCGGAGCTGCGAGTAGAGCAGCTGCCAAAGGAGACGGTCGTGATCCATCCTCTCAACATGTCCAAGCCATCTCAAATTCATCTGTATCAGTTTATCTTCCGTCGATGGTAGTCCTGCACCGCTCAAAACGTCCTTGTTGCTAACCTTGTCCCTCCACGAGATGTTCATGGTGGCTCGAGGACACACTCTAGATAGTCCAAGTGTCAGCACCGTGCAATAGAGTAGCTAGCACTGTCGCCCTGTACACCTTGCATTTGACACGTATAGACTCACGTCTATTGTCCCACAGTCTTTCTCGCAAGTTTCCAAAAAAACGTCAACCATCCTTTAAGAGAGAAGGACTTTTGAGACGAAGGACATTTTGGTGTCCCAAGCAAATTTTCTTCTGCACACTTTTTTGTCAGTAGGCCTTTTTCATGGTTCGCTTGAGTGAGATCAGTTCAATATATTTTTTGTGGGTATCAGTTATTCCTTTTTCGTTTTCAGGCAAAGGTCCAAAAGGAGAAAGGAAGGTTCAGGTAACAGAACAGGAATAAATCATAATCGAATATATAACGGATTGTGCCTGGTTGGTTGAATTTGTTTTCATTTACCGAGCCAGCCCGGTTGGCCGGGCTGTCTTGGTGTCCGAGATCTCGGCTTAACACTAAACCTTTGCAAAAATTTTAAAGTGTTCTTATAAGAGGGCGGGCTCTCGGAAATGTCTGCCAATGTGGCCGTGAGATAATTTTTTGAGAAAGGCTGTTTCACTTATTTTTACGTTCATCCTTGGGTTTTGGATAGCTGAAACCAACAGCACAGTGCTTATGTGCGAAATGCACTTGTCAGATATAATACTCTCTCGCGCCAAAACAAAAAAAAAAGTGTAACTCCTCAATGCGAAGCTTAAAGTGGTGAATGTAAAAAAAAGGGACAGCGTTGATAAATTCTTCGTCTTGCCTAGTTTACGCGTCGAACATAATAATTGTTTTATTTTTATTCAGACCCCACGAGTGGCATGTGGAAGTACATGTTTTGTCACGTGAGAAGCTTGGTGAATGACGCACAGTGTATTCAGTATTTGTCCAGTCCCCTTGCAGACACCCTCGCCGTGTTCACTCTTGCAGCATTGGAAAGGTGAAACATAGGGACGCACTCCGTGCGTAGGAGAACGGACAAATTCAAATTCTTGGTTCCTAATTCAACAATTTGGACGAGGTCTAGTTAATGCCAAAAGGTTGGCTTGGTTACTAATAATGGTACGAGGTTAAGCGCCTGACTTGCGGAAAAGCGAACGGCAGGCTGAAATCGGCTGTTTGGACTAAACGAATGAAGGGGGGTAGTTTTTAAAGAAACTGTGGTGCTGCGTCGGTGGGGAAGTAGTCGATTCGCTCTGACGAAGGGCTAACGCTCGAAACGTCAGCTTTTAGAATATCTGTACGATGGCCAATTTACATTATCAACTCCGTTGATAAAACCAAATTTGTTTTGACTAAAATCGATGAAACCTTTTTAATTTTTCTGCATATTTGCCATAGACCATTTTACGGATGCGGCGGCCATTTTGAAATCCATTGTTTCAAATAGCTATTATGGGATTCCAAGGGGACAAATTAGTATGCATTTGCCTCCTTAGAACCCCATAATAGCTATTTGAAACAATGGATTTCAAAATGGCCGCCGTATCCGTAAAATGGTCTATTAGCCACAGTTATTGAGCAAGACCTAAAAAATGATAAACAAGCTACAATCCTGGGACAAAATTGTTGAGTCATTGTTAACTTTCTTGTCCGTAACTAAAAAAGCTTTTGTTGTGTAAAGTAAATCTCGATATTACCGCTCTCCCTCCCCCTCCGAAAAAAAAATTGAGACATGGATGAGTTATTTGGCTATCTGCTAAACAACATTGTCTTGGGTAGATCGGGGAGGGGACATTCTTGTCCTGCTTTTGAAGTTATGGTCCAGAAGTTTAAAAGAAAACAGGGT
Organism: Montipora capricornis; assembly: GCF_036669925.1. NCBI lineage: Eukaryota > Metazoa > Cnidaria > Anthozoa > Scleractinia > Acroporidae > Montipora > Montipora capricornis. The sequence goes on from NC_090888.1 coordinate 62,633,588, forward strand.
CTCAACTCGTTTTGTCCACGATTGCTGAATAAGATCATTTTTGTTTCAGGTATCCTGGAGAAGTTGCAGTGCTACCGGGCGTGTCATTTATCAACCTTTTTCGAGAGCTTGGAATTCCGGATGATATACCCGCCAGGTATAGAATTACAATATCAACATGCACTTTTTTACTTCTTAAAATCTCATTGCATTTCAAATGTTACCTTCTTTAGGAATCTGTATCTAAATTATGGAATGGTCATTCCTTACTTTAGATACACAATGCCAAGTGACACACAAGTGGCCTACTATAGGTGGTTTTCACGTGACGTCATCGTCGCCATGTTGGTGGACGAAAACAAAAGATCTCTCATTAGCGCCTATTGCTCGTCCCTGTTGTTCCCATCTGTGTCTCCGGAGGTTGATTGCAAGCCATCTATATCTCACATTCATATCATATATTATTATTCCACTATTACGCCATTTTACCATATTTGGTCAAGAGAACGCGCGTGTTACAAAGCCTGAGAATTTAGTGGAATAATAAATCTCTTATTCGATGGTTTAGCATATAATACGCGCGGACATTTTGCTCATTGCTGGTATTTTTCCTCGCCCCTGCGGGGCTCGGAAAAATACTACGCGACTCGCAAAATGTCCGCGCGTATTATATGCTAAACCATCGAATAAGATGTATATATTCACGAAAATTTGATGGGGTATTTACAATTGCAAGATCTGTCGAGTATTATATCTTTCACTTCATCTCATCTGATTGTTGACGTTAACACATTGGGCTTTTGAAGTCTGCTCATGCGCTGTTGTAGAAGTCAAGTGGTTAAGTTAGGCGCGGCCGTGGCTTCAGGATTCTGGATTCGTATTATGTTATTAGCAAATATGACAATAGTTGTTCAGAAATTCCTAAGTGGAATAATTAACAAGTATTCGCCGAAGGCGAGGTAAATATCCATCGGGGTTTTTATTCACCGATATTCACCGAGCCTGAGGTGAATAATTGTTTTAGTATAATAGACCATTTTCGAGTTCATGTCTGCCTCCTCTTCAAAGCGAGTTTAAGCGCGAGGTTTTTGTGATGGTTATTAGTTCTACTTTACATATGATTTAGATTCGCTTTGAAGAGGAGGCAGACATAAACACGGAAATGGCCTATTACATAGGTGACTATTTGAAAAATATGCATTTCCTTTAAAACAATTAATTTCTTCATCTATTACCTTGACAAAACGTCTTGCGGCTATTTTGCAAAAACCGCTTAGGTGATTATCGCGTGATAATCACCTCAATTGCAACCAATGAGCGCAGAGAATTTTCAATAATCGCCTTGTAATTTTACTAACAATGATTGTTTTGTCTTGCGCCATTTTAGTTAGTCCGGTACATGAAAGTGTACCCTGTTATTGTCTCCTTTTAAAAAGCAAATAGTGTTATTTGGTTCATGTTATCTCCTTCAGCTTTTGCTGTCGATTCCTGGGCCATATCTTACCTTCATCAGATGCATTCACTGCCATTGAAGCGGAACATTTGGAAGAATCTGTTATTCATGTTTGGTTCAGATGTTTGGTTCAGCTTCCACCCTCTCATGACGGTCTAACTGAATTCTCAAGGTACCACCCTCCTCCCCTTCAGTTCTTAAAAGCTGTGCGGAACGTACCACGACGTTACATCACGGTGTTAATTAAGCAGGCAGGGAGTTAGGCGAAAATGCTTGATTGCTTAGCTGGGGCTCGACTGGTTGGGTCAGTTGTTTGAGCATCTTGATAGCACTAAGGATGTTGACGTCACTCCAGAGAAAGTGGTGCCTTAGTTTGTAACATTGGCAAATGGTTAGACTCTCAAACCTCTGATAAGCACTTATGTCCAGAAACGATACAATAACAAAATTGGCAAAATAACAAAATATCGGCAACAATTTGACCATTTTGGCAAATATGTCGATTGTGGCGAAATTTTGTCAAATTGCCAAATTTATGTAAATTAGTTCAATACATGGTGGCCAGTCATGTTGGCGAATTTGACGATTTTGGCAAATATGGCAAATTCTTGTCAAATCGCCAAATGTATGTAAATTACTTCAATGCATGGTGGTTAGCCGTGTTGGCGAATCTGACGAATCTGAAAAGGACTCTCAAGCCTCCTCCAATAGGAACTAAAAACCGTAGGCCGCATCTTAGAACCCTTGATGTTAACCCTGGTGAACGTTAAGGAAAACCACACATTTTTCGTGAAGAATAGGGCATAGAGTTTCGGGGCTGATGACTTTGATAACAAGAGTCCATCTTTCAGCAGTAAGATTTACTCAAATTGGTGTAGTCCCCATCAGCGTCAGCAAATTGTCTCTTTTTAAACCAAGTTTTGCGGCAAAATAAGAGATAGACAAAATCGGCTAACCCAATGTTGTACCTAATTCAATTCCTTTGGGAATAGAACCTTTTGTTCCACGTATTTCCACGCCATTTAAATGTGAGTGCTAGATTATAACGCAGATGCAATACACAAAGAATGTTAACCCCGGGAGATTTGAATTTAGTACAACATTGAGTTTTCCGATTTGGTCTATTGTTTATTTTCTCGCGAAACCTGGTTCAAAAATTTGGACACTTTTCTGATGCTAATGGGGACAAAACCTGATACCAGATTCTTCCTCCTGGAGGACTCTTGTCGATAGTACGTATTTGGCCAGCCTGTATTAGCCTGAAGGCCAAAAACAAAATAAAGGCAAGAAGTTGGACAATTTACCAGGTACTGGAACCTTACTGTACTTATCATGAAGGTTTAAGGGAATTGGATTTGACGATTTGCTGTCTTTTTGTTCTTTCAACAGAGCTGTTGCTAAGCTGCCTGAGATGAAAGCGATATTAAGGCATCAGGTACTACAGGCTGAATGCTATTTAATAGGGGAGCGAAGAGATTGCATTCGTGAAAGAAAATCCAATTTTAACTTCTTACTAACCGAGCGCGAGGGCCTTACTGGGGAATATTGGCCCGAGGTCGTGGCAGTGCGGACCGAGCGCAGCGAGGTCCGTACAAAAACGACCGAGGGCCAATATTCCCCAGTGCGGCTCGAGCTAGCTCGGTTAGTGAGTAGTTTATTATATGGCTTTTTAATTACCTTTAATTACCTTTTTCAAGCCCGTAATCGGCCCGTGGGCATTACGGGAGAATAATGCCCTACAATTCAGTCACAATTAGCCAATCAGAGCGCGCGTTATATCGGCTACAAACACAAGCCATATATATTAAGACCTCTTATTAGTTCCCTCCTGTTCGGAACTCTTACTTCTTATCTTCTTATCATTATTTTGCGTGGCATAGCCCCTTTAAGCACACTGCAATTTCGTTTCAGCAATTTTAGTGCCGCAATTAATCGGCTCTTTAATAGCGTGCTCCTTTTGTTTGGAATTTGTGATAACAAACCTGCTTAATTCTGAATGTTGTTTTTTTGACTTTGATCTTTCTTCCAACGTATTTATAATTTTTCAGGCTGGATTTGGAACTGGGGAGAGCACTGATACTTCACTTCAGCTTTTTATTGTTGCCCTGGGCCGCCATTTTTCCCTTTTGGTGAGGAAAATTAATGATTCTTGCCACACTAAAACGAGCATTTAAAATGACACTATTCAGGATTGTGTTAAGAGTTATGTCATGATTACACGCTCTAAAGCAGCGAGAAATGATGGGAAAAACACCAACACACTTGGAAACTTGTTCCCGATCTAGCGCAGTGGCACTAGAGCTCTAAGGACCAGTCTTCCAACAAAAAAAAGAGGTCCACAGTGGGATTGACTGACGTAGAATGGCGAAAATTTCTCACCAAGAGCTTCCGTCGTCATCAAGATCACGTGACAAAACGCAAGCCGCAAGCAATCGTGGCATCAGTGTAAAATTTCCAACTTATTTGACCGTCAAGAATTACATTAAGTCCTCCCAACTCAATGTCTTTTAGACATGCGATTGTTCTTTTAATTCTCACAGACCAAGTTTGAGGAGTCAATCCAGTTTCGGGAAAAGGTGCAAAAATATCTTGGTGACGTCATGAAGTATGTCGATCCCGCGCTCAAAAAGGCAGGACCTCCAGATCTTTTAAGGTAGAGAACTAAATTAATCAATTACGTTAGCGGAGTTAAAAATGCAATTTTTTTTTTATTTGGAGATTTTGAACTTACGTGTAGACTATCTGCGCAACGCAGCTCGCACTCAGCGAAGCGGGAAAGCGTCGACCTAGAATTGTGTTTTCCATTTTCGTGCACTTCTACCCATTTGTGCTTGGGCTTGAAATTTCCATACGCGTGAACCTGGCTCGCGCATGGTAATGACACATGTTTCATGTAATCACAGTGGAAGTTGAACCCAAAATAGCGCTAGCCTGGTTCTCAATCATGGAAAAAAGACTTGTGTGACTTTGCCCGGGTATCTCACTGTACTGTGTATACTCCAGACTGTACCTCTATGCGGGTGAATTATACAAAGGAAAGAAAGACGTACATGTTTTCAATCCGCCATTTTGTATTTCCCCAGTAGCGTAGGTTACACAGGCAACCCACTATACAATCACCACAGTCACCTTCCTTGCGTTTGCGTTATACGTGTGAACGCCGTTTCCTTGCCTTTTGCACTTTTATTTGCCTTTAAGTCGCACTTATTAGCTAGTCTTAATTGATCTTTAGGTTGGCGTATCACGTTGCTGGACTACTGGCAAAGGACTGCTATAAAATTATTTACAGTAAGGTAAGGAGGTTTTGTGATGGAGATGAGATAATCAAAGGAGTTTCATGTATTTGTTTGTCGGAAATGCACTGGGATATTTTCTGTTCAGGGAGATGGGGAGTGGGGGGGGGGGGAGAGAACAATCTTAATCAATTTTGAGCAGGTAATGCAAGACACCTGCTCGCCGTGACGCCATAGCAATCGTCGATGCCAAGTTCATTCGAACTAATCCCGGCTCTCTCGTTCATTTCTTTTCAATCATTATAAAATGTTCAGCTTGAATACAAAGTCGAATCAGGTTTTTCAAAACTTTTTCGTTTCTTCTGCCCCCAAACATACAAACGGCGGTCCTGTTTCTTCTCAATGTAATTCTCTGGGAAGTGAGCTCTGTTATTTTTTATTGTCATTGTCATTATTAGTGTCATTCGCAGTCGTAGACTTTATGTAGTTTGTGCGGTATGACCTACGAAAGCACACAGCAACAAGTTTCCATGGTCTCAAGGGTTTCTCCCGTATATCCTTAGAGGGAAATAACTTTTCGAAGCAACCTTACTTGTCGTTCCTCGCAGTGCTGTGTCAGACAGTTACCTGGACACCATTTTTTTAATGTGATCTTCAAACACAACACCACAACAACTGACGTTACCATTATCTCCACAAACGTCCGATTTTTAGTTCTAGGACGAGGAAATGTCGTATCGCCCTCATAGTGCTGTATTTTTAAATCTGTAGACCCAGCCACGTTGTCTTTTTCCACGGCTGTTGGATCAATTTGCTCTTCCCTTGCCTAACAGCAAGAAACCAGTGGCCCCGCTCGTCATGCAGTGCATTAAAACCCACCTCCATCAGGTAATATAACCCGCAGGGTACCGTCTCTAGGGAAGGAATAACGCACCAAGTTGCATGATGAGTAATCATTGCAAGCTAGTGCAGAAAACGGTGCGAAACAGCGAAACTCGATTGTGAGTGCTATTCAAGTGCTGCAGCATTACGTGCTGTCTGCATTGCCGCTTAATCATCCAGTAGTGTAGCGGCACCAGTTGCCTGCTATTATTTGGTATTATAGGCATCTTCTACTGTTTTTAAGTGTAAGTCATTTTTTCAACTATTTAGTCTTTTGTTTTTGGCTTGGGTAGCGAGCCAATCACATCACTCTAATCACCATCATCATCATCATCATCATCATCATCATCATCATCATCATCATCATCATCATCAACGTCATTACTGATTATTAGTATTATTTATTGTAGTTTAATCGCACAAATAGAGCGAGTTTCGATCGAGTGTCGTAAAACCAAAACCAAAGTAATTACTTTATCCAATCAAAAAGGACGCAGACAATCCAGTAAACCATTGAAAACTCGAAATAATTACACGTAGCCGACCCAAAGCGCGGGAACATGTGCACGCGCGAGCAACGATAGGTTTTTGGTTTCACTTCTCTTTGGTTGAAAAAGTGGCGCGAGAACTTTCAACCAATCACTGAGTGAAGTAATCATAAACCAAAGCAATTCGCTAGTTACTTTCGACACTCAATTGAAAACAGCTCTAATGTCAGGCTCCTGCCCATTTCACTGAACTACACCAAGAATCCACACAGCAATTTCTTTTGAGACTCCGTGGCGATTAGCGTTCGATCTTTTCAGGGTATTTCTTTTCAATATGATTTGATACTTAACAATTATTCGCCGAAGGCGAGGTGAATATCGGTGAAGTCGAGGTTTTTATTCACCGATATTCACCTCGCCTGAGGTCAATAATTGTTTTAGTATAATTACGTAGGTGATTATTTGAAAAATATGCATTTTCTTTAAAACAATTAATTTCTTCGTCTGTGACCTCGACGAAACGGCTTGCGGTCATTTTGAAAAAAACCATTTAGGTGATTATCCCGTAATAATCACCTCAAGTACAACCAATCAGCGCAGAGAATTTTCATTAATCACCTATGTAATTATACCGAAGGTAAATTAACCACCGTAACAATGATTCGACAGCTGACGTTTCGACGGTTAACCTTTCATGATCAAAGCCAATAGACGAAGGTTTCAGGGGAAAATCAATCTAAAAATAACTCGGTCTGTAAAAACGCCGTTCAACAAATACAATGAAGTAGGCCTTTTGTATGACCTCACGTGGTACAAAATAGATGCCAAAAATGGAAAGAGCGTGATGAAATTACTAAGAACGTCAAGTTTCAGGCCACTGACTTTTAAGTGCGTGATTTTAGAGCGCTTTGAAAGTTTGAAAACTTGAGAGAATTGTGTGGCTGCTGGATGGCAAAGGTTTGCCATTCAGTAGCTGTTTTTCATATAAATCTCAGTAAATCTTTTAGCATTAAAATCACTGTAAAATCTCTCACATAAATGTCAGTGGCCTCAAAATTGACATCCTTACTAATTTCATCACGCTCTTTCCATTTCTGGCATCTATTTTGTACCAAAGACCTTTTTTTTTATGATTGACAAGGTCACGTGACAAGGTCATGCAAAGAGCCTGTTGTACGCTCCTAATCACCAGCTCCTGACCTTTGTAAACTCGTGAGATAAAACCAAATTTCGCCTTGATTAACCACACTTCCTTCAGAAACCACTGAACCATTTATTTCTTTTCCAAATTGACAAACATGAGTAGGCGTCCATTCCTAAGAATAGTCTCAAAGAAAAAACGTTGCCACTGACTTGTTTTGTGTACAGTTTCTACAGGGTCTGGCGTGCCTGGACTTTAAACGAGACGAATTTATTCGGAGAAAGATCAAGCAAGTGTTTACGACGTATTTCCGTCCTTTTAATCAGGTACAATGCACTTTTGCTTCAACGCTTCTTTCTAAGGGTGCGTTCGATTGACCGTAATCCGGAATAGGAATACATGGAATATCACTTAGAAATCCTTCGTTTTTCCGGAGATTCACATTCAAATTGTCAAACATCTGCTAAAATGCTATTTTGAACATATTTTTATTATCCTTGCTGCTTCGAAACGCGCCAAACATACCGTTTTAATCATCACTCTAAGTATTCTTATTCCGGAATACGGTCAATCGAACGCGCCCTAATATATTCAGTTTCATACTAGGGAAGAAACCCGCGATCACCTTACCTCGGTAAAAAAGTTCAGCACCATGCTGTAACTCAGACAGAGACATCCTACGCTTCCCTGGACGTAGACAATCTTACTCACAACACCCCTCTTGGTATCAACACTGATTCTGTCAGTGAAAGTCAACGAAACTTTGTTACGAATACAGGGAAGGATTACGTTTTTGCAAACGTTGGCCGTGTAGCACTTATATTTGAACAGACTTAACGGATTAGAGTGTAATGTGAAGTACTAAGTTTCTAACCCACATGAACCATGTGAGTGTTAACCCTACTTAAGGAAATGGGCCCACACGAGGACAAAAAAACTCTGACCAGGGTGGGAATTGAACCTGCTACCTTCGGGTTAGATCACCGCTGCTCTACCGACTGAGCTACAAGGTCAGACGGGAGCAGGCCGTGGGAACTGAAGATGTTAGAGGGAAACTGTCACGAGAAGTTCATGCGCTAGCGTCTTGTGAAAACTTGAAAAGTGTTAGGTTAACTTTTTTTCAAGTTGAATCGACAAATTCAAAATGGTGTCCACTGGGGAGGGCCATGGTGGACAAAGGAGAAACTCCGGCGAATATAAGTTACTCACGCGTGGATCCATGATGGCGGCTAGAATTTTCCGTGGGCTCAAGAGCAAACAAACTCGAGCATGCGCAGCTCATGTCAGTGCCCCTTTAAAGTCACGGCAATGAACATGTACAAGTACAGGGAAGGATTACGTTTTTGCAAACGTTGGCCATCAGTAGGGCTAACGCTCACATGGTTCATACGGGGTAGAAACTTAGCACTTCACATTACACTCTAATCAGTTAAGTTTTTTGTTACGAATAGTCAGTTAAAATGTTTCCTACCTAGTGAGATTGCATTTAATGGATGTTTCATCGTCGTGCGGAACGTGGGGTTATCCCAGCTCGAATATTCTTCATTTTATTCTAACCGAGGGGTTTGTGTTAAATTTTCTGTTTAGCCTTTCAGCCGCACTTTTTGTTGCCATGGGCTCCGGATTCTTCAAATTTTGTCTCCTCAATAAATCGCTTGTGGAAGAGATTTGCTTTTCGATTTTGGCTCGGGGAGACTAGCCTCCTATTGCTCAGTGGTAGAGCATCCGAATTAATATTCGGCAAGTCGTAGGTTCGACTCGGATCTTTTTCAACTCCCTCAACTGGAGCTGTCAGTGAAGCATATCGTCTAACGCCGTGAATCATCATCATCATCATCATAATCGTCATCAACATCATCACAACAATTGTTTCGATCATCATTAACAGTTTCACCTTAAAAGGAAGTTTCATCTTTAGAAAGTACGAAATACACATTCGTTTGCGGATTTTCTCGTTTGCTTCAGTTAATTGGGATGTTAAATAGGTGTCGCTCCGTCTCTGTGTCCGGGAAGTGCAGTGTCAATATTTTGCTGAAGCAATCAGATATGTATTTTAGCATTTGTTAATACCGTATCGATAAAATTGCACTGTTTGTTCATTTGTTTGTTTGTTTGTTTTTGTCACAGATGTTACAATCAGCTCCCGCAACTTCAAGTATCCCTACCAAGAACCCGTTCATCGTAAGAATTTTAAGAATGAAGTAAAGGATTGATTTGCTATTTTAGTATGATCATATTAAATAATCTGACCCACCCACTTTACATTGCGCGCCTTTGTTGTTGTTGTTATCCGGGAATGTTCCAGAAATGTTAATTCACTGATTCTGATTGTTTCAGCCGTAAAACGTCCTCTGTTCCTCGAGGAATTCCCAATTGCGGTAATCTTCGCTGCTATTCCAAGAGTATAGATGGTTCAACAACGATTCGGTTTCCACTCCATAACATGTTCCGAGAGAGTAATACATAAATAAGACTAGAAACTGAAATTCTAATAAACACAGCTTATTTTCTCGTGGAAAACAGAATTATATACCCCACTTGATACCCGATGGAAACAGATTACTTCGAACAGTCATAGAATTCCGAGTTTCGGGGGCCCTGAAAATGGCAACTAAAGTAATGTGGGCGCGCAATGTAAAGTGGGTGGGTCAGATTCTTGAAGTGCTGTTACCCTGTC
>NC_090888.1:62653440-62668440 GCF_036669925.1 Montipora capricornis
CAGCCATTTGATGAGGGCCAGTCTCGTGCTTCTCAAGTTGCCTCCTTCATGCCCAAAAGAATTCTGGGTAATTCTGCTATTCCATGACAAGGGATGACACCCGATTGTCATTTCATAGATTTTTTTTATAAGTGTCGGGCCAGCCAGTCCTACCAGCGAAATACAGCCTCGATTGAAGTTTTCAGCTTTCAAAACTTGCCCAAATTGTATCGGTAGGTCCTGGAATTCGTCCACAGAAAGGCCAGAGAGACAACTTCACTCGTGAACCGCCATGTTTACAACAGAGCATTTTAGGCGTCCCCAGTCTGCGTGAAACCATCTCTCACCTCTGGCTCGAGAACACCAGACACGCGCGCTTTTTACCTTACGAGTTTATGCCTGTAGAATCTGTTTAACTGAAATGTCAATTCCTTGTAACTGAGCCAGCATCTTAATTTCCACGTATCGGAGAGCCAGAAGCTTTGCGCATGCGCGGACGGCATGTTTGAACAAAAGAGAAAAACGCAGTACCTCCAGACCAGGTGCTGGAGCGTCGTACCAAACGAGTCATCCCGGGATTTCGGCCCGTGCGATCGCTTTTGGACGCAGTTGGCCCTTCGCTGCTTTCTGCTACCGACCTTGCCTCCCGGTACGGCATTGAGGGAGAGATATGTCGGCCCCTAAACCATATAAGACAAATCCCACGCCTACTCACAGCTCCAAACCGCCCTTGTCAATTTAACGTAAGAATTCGATGGCTTAAATATATAAGAGAAAAGTCATTTTATCTGACATGTGGTAAGTACTGAAGGTCGGAGATTACAAATTGTGCGCACGCGCCCTACTAAACTTAACATATATACATGCATGCATAAACTTTTATTTCTTCTCGAATTTCAGACTAACTACAAGAGCTAATATCTTCGAAACATTACATTTACAGCTAAAATACATAGCATGTACAGATACATACTAGATACATAATATTTATTATATAAAGATATACTAATGATAAAGAAAAGCCGCTGTACAAAATGCGGCCCTGGATTCACTTTTGAAACCAGTAAACTCAGTGGTACGGATAAAATCAGGTAGCGCATTCCGCAACTCAGCTGATACGTAAGAAAAAAGAACTAAGAAACATAACTGGTCGATTTAGGTTTATTGAGGGACAGAAGGTAATTTTCGCGAAGATCACGCCTAAAAAGAGGACGGGAGGAAAAACGTACTTTTTTGTACAAGCAGGAAAACCCTTAAAAAAAAAAATAAAAAGAAAAAAGAAAAGAAAATATAGTTTTATGAAGTAATATGAGGAGATTTTGAACGCGCTTATTGCATAGAGATGTAGAGTTTGCCTTTAGTAGTTAGAGAACAGGTAATCTGCAAATATAAATCTGGTTATTCTCTTATTTACGTTATACCGTTCCTTTGACACGAGGATCACAGCGAAAAAAGCACAAATTTGTCGCGAATTTTCTATGACATTAAAATTTGTTCAGAAATCAAAAGTCTACGTTAACTGCACACACCAGGGTTGCTGCTAAGTATCTGGCTAGAAATCGTCTTCTCACTTTTTCCTCCGGCCGCACTTCAGCCATTTGATGAGGGCCAGTCTCGTGCTTCTCAAGTTGCCTCCTTCATGCCCAAAAGAATTCTGGGTAATTCTGCTATTCCATGACAAGGGAAGACACCCGATTGTCATTTCATAGATTTTTTTTATAAGTGTCGGGCCAGCCAGTCCTACCAGCGAAATACAGCCTCGATTGAAGTTTTCAGCTTTCAAAACTTGCCCAAATTGTATCGGTAGGTCCTGGAATTCGTCCACAGAAAGGCCAGAGAGACAACTTCACTCGTGAACCGCCATGTTTACAACAGAGCATTTTAGGCGTCCCCAGTCTGCGTGAAACCATCTCTCACCTCTGGATCGAAAAGACCAGACACGCGCGCTTCTTACCTTACGAGTTTATGCCTGTAGAATCTGTTTAACTGAAATGTCAATTCCTTGTAACTGAGCAAGCATCTTAATTTTCACGTATCGGAGAGCCAGAAGCTTTGCGCATGCGCGGACGGCATGTTTGAACAAGAGAGAAAAACGCAGTACCTCCAGACCAGGTGCTGGAGCGTCGTACCAAACGAGTCATCCCGGGATTTCGGCCCGTGCGATCGCTTTTGGACGCAGTTGGCCCTTCGCTGCTTTCTGCTACCGACCTTGCCTCCCGGTACTGCATTGAGGGAGAGATATGTCGGCCCCTAAACCATATAAGACAAATCCCACGCCTACTCACAGCTCCAAACCGCCCTTGTCAATTTAACGTAAGAATTCGATGGCTTAAATATATAAGAGAAAAGTCATTTTATCTGACATGTGGTAAGTACTGAAGGTCGGAGATTACAAATTGTGCGCACGCGCCCTACTAAAATTAACATATATACATGCATGCATAAACTTTTATTTAATCTCGAATTTCAGACTAACTACAAGAGCTAATATCTTCGAGACAGTACATTTACAGCTAAAATACATAGCATGTACAGATACATACTAGATACATAATATTTATTATATAAAGATATGCTAATTATAAAGAAAAGCCGCTGTACAAAATGCGGCCCTGGATTCACTTTTGAAACCAGTAAACTCAGTGGTACGGATAAAATCAGGTAGCGCATTCCGCAACTCAGCTGATACGTAAGAAAAAAGAACTAAGAAACATAACTGGTCGATTTAGGTTTATTGAGGGACAGAAGGTAATTTTCGCGAAGATCACGCCTAAAAAGAGGACGGGAGGGAAAACGTACTTTTTTGTACAAGCAGGAAAACCCTTAAAAAAAAAATAAAAAGAAAAAAGAAAAGAAAATATAGTTTTATGAAGTAATATGAGGAGATTTTGAACGCGCTTATTGCATAGAGATGTAGAGTTTGCCTTTAGTAGTTAGAGAACAGGTAATCTGCAAATATAAATCTGGTTATTCTCTTATTTACGTTATACCGTTCCTTTGACACGAGGATCACAGCGAAAAAAGCACAAATTTGTCGCGAATTTTCTATGACATTAAAATTTGTTCAGAAATCAAAAGTCTACGTTAACTGCACACACCAGGGTTGCTGCTTAGTATCTGGCTAGAAATCGTCTTCTCACTTTTTCCTCCGGCCGCACTTCAGCCATTTGATGAGGGCCAGTCTCGTGCTTCTCAAATTGCCTCCTTCATGCCCAAAAAAATTCTGGGTAATTCTGCTATTCCATGACAAGGGAAGACACCCGATTGTCATTTCATAGATTTTTTTTATAAGTGTCGGGCCAGCCAGTCCTACCAGCGAAATACAGCCTCGATTGAAGTTTTCAGCTTTCAAAACTTGCCCAAATTGTATCGGTAGGTCCTGGAATTCGTCCACAGAAAGGCCAGAGAGACAACTTCACTCGTGAACCGCCATGTTTACAACAGAGCATTTTAGGCGTCCCCAGTCTGCGTGAAACCATCTCTCACCTCTGGATCGAAAAGACCAGACACGCGCGCTTCTTACCTTACGAGTTTATGCCTGTAGAATCTGTTTAACTGAAATGTCAATTCCTTGTAACTGAGCAAGCATCTTAATTTTCACGTATCGGAGAGCCAGAAGCTTTGCGCATGCGCGGACGGCATGTTTGAACAAGAGAGAAAAACGCAGTACCTCCAGACCAGGTGCTGGAGCGTCGTACCAAACGAGTCATCCCGGGATTTCGGCCCGTGCGATCGCTTTTGGACGCAGTTGGCCCTTCGCTGCTTTCTGCTACCGACCTTGCCTCCCGGTACGGCATTGAGGGAGAGATATGTCGGCCCCTAAACCATATAAGACAAATCCCACGCCTACTCACAGCTCCAAACCGCCCTTGTCAATTTAACGTAAGAATTCGATGGCTTAAATATATAAGAGAAAAGTCATTTTATCTGACATGTGGTAAGTACTGAAGGTCGGAGATTACAAATTGTGCGCACGCGCCCTACTAAACCTAACATACATACATGCATGCATAAACTTTTATTTCTTCTCGAATTTCAGACTAACTACAAGAGCTAATATCTTCGAAACATTACATTTACAGCTAAAATACATAGCATGTACAGATACATACTAGATACATAATATTTATTATATAAAGATATACTAATTATAAAGAAAAGCCGCTGTACAAAATGCAGCCCTGGATTCACTTTTGAAACCAGTAAACTCAGTGGTACGGATAAAATCAGGTAGCGCATTCCGCAACTCAGCTGATACGTAAGAAAAAAGAACTAAGAAACATAACTGGTCGATTTAGGTTTATTGAGGGACAGAAGGTAATTTTCGCGAAGATCACGCCTAAAAAGAGGACGGGAGGAAAAACGTACTTTTTTGTACAAGCAGGAAAACCCTTAAAAAAAAAAATAAAAAGAAAAAAGAAAAGAAAATATAGTTTTATGAAGTAATATGAGGAGATTTTGAACGCGCTTATTGCATAGAGATGTAGAGTTTGCCTTTAGTAGTTAGAGAACAGGTAATCTGCAAATATAAATCTGGTTATTCTCTTATTTACGTTATACCGTTCCTTTGACACGAGGATCACAGCGAAAAAAGCACAAATTTGTCGCGAATTTTCTATGACATTAAAATTTGTTCAGAAATCAAAAGTCTACGTTAACTGCACACACCAGGGTTGCTGCTTAGTATCTGGCTAGAAATCGTCTTCTCACTTTTTCCTCCGGCCGCACTTCAGCCATTTGATGAGGGCCAGTCTCGTGCTTCTCAAGTTGCCTCCTTCATGCCCAAAAGAATTCTGGGTAATTCTGCTATTCCATGACAAGGGAAGACACCCGATTGTCATTTCATAGATTTTTTTTATAAGTGTCGGGCCAGCCAGTCCTACCAGCGAAATACAGCCTCGATTGAAGTTTTCAGCTTTCAAAACTTGCCCAAATTGTATCGGTAGGTCCTGGAATTCGTCCACAGAAAGGCCAGAGAGACAACTTCACTCGTAAACCGCCATGTTTACAACAGAGCATTTTAGGCGTCCCCAGTCTGCGTGAAACCATCTCTCACCTCTGGGTTCTTTCAAAGGCTTGTCTTTACCCACATTCTAGCTTAATGATGCTAGGCTGTCGGCTTGTGTAGACGAAACTGCCCCTAAAAATCGCTTATAATTCTGGGGACCGTTGACATTTGTCACGTGATTACTTAACCTGAGCCCAGCCACATTGACCCAAAACCGCAGATGTGTCAATGAGTACTTCTTATATGGTGAAACTAATTGCAGCACATCGTTCATCGCCAGAAAAGTACTAAAAATAGCAAGCACTTGAGTCGTTAAGTGCTAAACTTATGACATGTGTTTACAATGTCAGCGATGTAACGTTTATGAGGACGACGAGGAGGTAAAACTCTCTACTCTGCGAGTTGTGTATCCTACACAAAGATCGCGCCTAGCCAAGTAATAATAAGTTCCCACCAGGATTGTGCAGTACTCTTACAGGACTATGAGTTAAGTAACCAGTTAAAGAAGGAAGTTATTTTTAGGTAACTTTATATACAACTTAAGGTGTTTCGTATACTTATGCAGTATTAGGTTATCTGTTAAAAAGGGTTAGCTTTGCATTTTGTAATTGCCACATCTTGTCAAATTCCAAAGATAAGTAATTTTAGGGATAACTGTTTTAGTAATTCTAGCCCGGGGGGGAGGGGGGAAGGGGGGGGGGGGAGGGGGGAGATTAGATTATTTAGGTGCAAAAGTAGGCATAAGTCCATCATGTCCTTCAACGAACCACAACCATTCCAGGCTGGTACTTTGTCCCATAGATAGTCACCCACTAAACACTACCCAAAGAAATCAGCAAGTTGTTTTTAGTGATCTATGTAAAACCCCTGCATTTATGTAGGCTTTCATGGTAATAAAGAACAGCAACAATAATAATTAAGTTTTAATATATTTGTTTTTCAAAGGGGATTCTTGGTCAGTCAGCAACAGACAAAACAAGAAGCTACAGGTAGCTGACACTTTGCTCAAAGGATTTTTAGACCATTTCCTTTAAAGTTCACAGTATTTCTGTGTGTGTTTTTTATGGTACAGTGTCTTGGTCAATATCCAGTTTTGATTCTTTTCATGACCAAGTGATACAGTAAAGTACGATTGTAGAACATGCATTGACTCCAATCAAAACCAGTCAACAGACGCTTTATAAGTTTCTACAATGGCATTTAATTTTCTTAACGATACCAGACACAGACACAGCTCAGGTAAAATTACTAAAACTCATCTTAAATTTGTATTAATTTACCTTGAAAACATAACATTGTCATCATCTCGACCCATCGTGTTCTGAATCATCAATTTTTGGTTTGCTGTTAGAATCTGCCTGATGTACAACTTTCCCTAAAACAATCAAATAGCTGGTATAACTTTTGTCTCAGCCAAATGCCTTTTACCACACCCCATAAATATCAAAATTATTTAATGACACTCTACCTGTCCCTATTTCCACATATGTTCTCAAGTATCCCCCATCCTCTGCCAAATGGTAACACTGAAGCTTCTGGTGTCGAAACGCCAGTGATTTACAAATGTTCTTGAAATTAAAAACACCATGAGATAACCTCTTGAAATAAGAATTCTTTGCTTCAAACCTCATACACCAGTGCCGCACAAGTGGACCAAGTCTGTTTTGCAATTAAGAAAATGTAATATGCACAAATACATACTATTGTTTGGGTAATATGTAATATAATCATCCTACAGTAATAATAGCAATTATTATAATTATAATAATAATAATTATTATTATTATTATTATCATTATCATCATTATCATTATCATTATCATTATCATGCATTGATATGAATAATTATCCACAAGCAGGATACGGGACTATATTTAGTAAATTTACTCATGGGTTTCACACCAAAGCGATCATCAGAGTAAAAAGCTAAATATTTAGCTTTTAGTCTGATCATTGCTTCGGCGTGAAACCCATGAGTAACTAAACTAAGTATAGTCCCGTATGGATGTTGTTCAAACTTGACAGCAGTGATCTGCATCAAGTAAGGCACAAAATGATACCCTTTCAACTTTGGGATTTAATACAGTCATTTGCAATATTTGTGATGTCATCAATTTGCTAACAAGAACTTTAATATCTCTGGAATGAAGGAAGGTATTCCAAAATAGAAAAGACCCTTCTTCATCATTTCGAAAGGTCTTTAAAATAAGCAAAATATATTTTTAACATCATAGACACTTCAATACATACAGTCATGCACTTGTCACTCCAAGCGGTTGTAATTGTTCATGTTATTTACCATATACATGTATATGTAGTTATGAAATCCTGGAAACTTCAAAAGCGAGAACGCTTCTGTTCTAGTTTACAATGTTTGTTTAATTGACTGTGACCATGCACAATCTTTTGTTTTCGGTTCTGAAGTTAGTCAAAAATTTTGATTGGTTATCTTCCCGAAAAAGTGCATGCATTTTTTTTGTGCAAGGTCAATGCCCAAAAAAGCACACGACTACATGAAGCAAAGAAATGTGCTGACTTTCATAACATTGCTATGGTTTAAGGTGGACGAAAACAGGTAACATGTTGTCAAATTTTGGTTATGAAGTCTACCAGAGCTATTTGAGGTTGAATGACTGCATAAGAATTTATTCAGTACTACTTGAAAACCTCATTAACATTGAACTACAGACAAATTCATGAAAATTTGTTGGCAACAGAATGTTCACAGTCAGCATAAGTCAAGATTGCATTTTTTGGAGAATTTACTCCATGCAAATTTCATATTGTTGTTTATAACATGTTCTTTTCCACTTCTTTCTCTGCGCAGGTTGTGCCAACTGAAGAAGACTTGACTGGGCTGAAGAAAGATTCCCCGCCATTTATCCTCATCGTCTGGGAACTCCCCAATTATGATGATATTTTCATCATTGCAGAAGGCCAAAAATTACTGAAAGTTACCGGAGGCCATCTTGTTGCTGTTAAATGTTTGATTTCTTTTTATTATATGCTTAACTTTTGTTATACGAAGGCCTGTGCGAATACATTCATTTTTCTTCAGAAACACAGTCTACACATCTTTGATTCCCAAAAAAACCCTGTCAAAGTTACAGTTTTTGTTAACGAACTAAGCAAGTAGGTAGTCGGGAAGTTTGGAAAGAGATGGAGAACTAAGACCAAACAAGCAATATTAAAGAACTCATATACACTGTAGGCTGTTAGTTAAAGTAATGTTATCTGTAGAGTTGTGCGTCTTTTTCTTAAGTGTAATTTTACGATTGAGTTTATATTATCCATTGTCACGTGTAATTTTATTGATATATAGATGTCAAATAAACATAATTACACTTCATATTGGGATTGAATTATACTTTTTCATCGTGTAATTTCAAGTTTTTTAGACGGGGTAGATCACTACACCGTCATACGGGGTAATTTTACCCTTCCTTTCTGATATTATTAGCCTTGCTTCATGTGTAATTTTACAAGTGCAAAGTTGTATAACACACATTTTACACTACTTTGCGTTTAAATATACCATTCTTTTGAGATTTAAACTACACCGTAGAAGTTGGTGTAATAATACACACAAAAAAACAGATAGCGGGGCTGGCAACAATTTTACACAATTTTTAAGTGTAGTCTTACACTTTAATTTTTAGCGCCGTGTAGGCTGTGACAAAGGTGGGCTTAAACAAACTCGTCTTCCACTTTTTGGTCAACCGTTTAACTGTATATTGTGATTGTAGTTCATGAATGGGAAGGGACTCTGTCGATATCCGTTTCTTTTTACATTTAATGTCGTGCTTTATCCTGCACACTTACTCTCCATTTGGGTCATTCCAAAAGATGGCCCAGTCGATTTACTCTTGAATGGCACGCCGGAGAGGGGGGGGGGGGGGGGGGGGGGGGGGGGGGGTGGTTCTTGAAGTTCTTGTTCAAGTAAAGGTAGATAGGCGTTGGAAAGCACCACCTACCCATAAAAAAGTTCATCAACAATTAGCACATTCAACAAAAACTAAGCAAGTTATCTCTTCAGTTCAGAACAACAGCAAAAGTCTTTACTAATTAAAAAGTCAACCTAAAGTGGAGTAGATTCGCTTACTCGACTGCAATTTCACAGTCAAATAAAGCAGCTCACAACTGGACACCCATTTCACACAAAAAGCCTATAAATGTGATTGTTGAAATATCTCAGAATCTCTGTCAACACGGAATTGCAAACGCTTTCAGGCCTTCTTCCTTTTTTTAGCTAGTTTTCAAAGTATGTGAGGCAGCGAGGCATACGAGGCATATAAGCTTATTAAAGAAGGAAAACATAAAGCTTACCTGAAAGCTAACCGTTGTAAATAAGTGTTTTGCCTCTCGTTCTATTTCTCTCAGCTTTACGTTGGTTTCATTGAAATTTTCTCTTCTTCTCCTCCCTCGGATTTTCTCGAGAATTTCTCAAATTTCGTCGCCTCTTTTCTCGTGCTCTTTCCTGCTCTTTGCTGGTCACTAATATGATTTCCCGCCAGAAAAACGCGGGTTGCCAAATGCAACGCTGCTACGCGATTTCCCGCCAAGGAAAATTGCCCGAATACTCCCGTCCCCAGAGGCTGTCCTGCCTCCCCACCTCCACCCCGACAGTCTGTACGGGCGGACGGACGTACATGACGTCATAGCCAAAATTTCTCGAATAGATAGATTTCCCAAAAAAATGTTACCCATGGTGCTCCGCTTGCGTGCTTCGCGCGCCTGAGCTCCGCTACTAATCAGTACAATTGACTCGAATGTAAACCCTTTTTCCTTGCAACCCGCTCTTTTTTGGTGTCAATTATCTTTTCTCACTTACTGTTACTTCACTCACGATGTAAGGAGAGATTTATCAGCCCGAGAGCCATAAGACACGAATGGTTCAGGGGGCGATTAATTTCTCCCTCTCTGGTTCGAAAGTAGCACGGGGGACCCCAAACAGAGTTTTTGCTTTTTTTTGCTTTTTTTTTTTTACAAATACGCATGCGTCCTGTACGTACTATCGTGTGATTGGTAGTGTGCTTACCACATAAAGAAATGCAAGAAAAAAAAATTGAATGTATAGACCATCCTTTTTTTCTTATTTATATTCTAATAGAGGAGCTACGAATAGTCTAGGGGTTAATTAACCACGAATGGTTCAGAGGCCGATTATTATTGGACTCGAAGGATTGTTTACATTTAATCAGTGTCTATTTCAACTTTATAAAGAGTATTCTAGAGAAAGCGTTTTAAGCCTTCAAGATACATGCACCTAGACAGACCCCGCTGCGACTTGTCATGTGGGTTCAAAACATAACATATTTGTGGTATTTTCGTAAATTTCCCGGTGAAAAGAATGGACTTATGAATTCCAAATTTTTTTGCTGATTCTGTTGCGAACAAAGATTGGAAAATAAAAGCGTTTCTGCTGGATAATAGAAGTCATTTTCTACGCTTTCAAGCAAACTCGCTTCGGAGAACCATCCATCACATTTCCATGTAATCTTGCGTTGTTTGTTTCAAACTTCGCACAAGCGCGGCCGTCGTTCAGCGCTGTAGATGGTGTGTATGCTCGATTTCCAGCCGTTTTAATATTTGGAAGTGCGATTAACATCCTCCGCTCAACGAACGGGTAGACCACTGGTCCGCGTCTTTTTTTCGTGAAGTAGCACCCGTCGCAATTGTATTTTGTATTCAGCCAATTGTATTTTGTACTTAGCGGGCAGGCGACTTTCTGATTGGTGGAAAATAGAATTGGCTGGACCAGTGATCTAGCCGTGTCCGCGGAGGAACGCATTTCATGTGTTGCTTAAACAATTTGCCCACCCCAGAAGTCAACATTGTTCAACATTCTTCAACAAAATCGGGTTATTGAAGCCATTTTCCCAGGCCTTTAAAGAAATTATTTAGCTATATTATTCGACGAGGGCGCACTGGATATGAAGTGATTTATAACCAACGAGGATTATCATTTTATATCCAGCAATCCCGAGTAGAATAATTGCTTTATTAAAAACTCCAGGATCAACAACTCTTCCATCTTGGTTTTATCAGGCTGGCGCAAGATGGTCAGTGAAGTGTCAGTGTTAATAATTAACGACATGCACGAGCCAAAAACGTTGCGAAAAAGATGTTCCCACATGATTACTGTGACCATTTCAATTCAATTCAGTCAGCGAATAGGGGTGATTATGAGGTTAAGGAATCTCATACCAACTGAGGCCAAATTACAAATTTATAAGGCAGCCATCCTCCCTCACTTAACGTACTGCCATTTAATTTGTCATTTTTGTAGGGCCTCGGATACTCGCAGACTGGAGAGAGTGCAGGAGCGGGGATTGCGTGCTGTTTTTTAAGGAAAAGATGTCTAACAACTACCAACAGTTGCTAAAAAAAAGCCAAGTTACCATCCTTGCTTAATAGGATCCGGAGACTACAAGTTATATGTATTTTAATGTATAAAGTGAAACATAGTTTGTGCTCCGGGACAATTTGTAATTTGTTCATGACTAACAGTCATTCCTATAATTTACAGCAAATGGATTTCTATCTACCTACCGTAGTTTTAGCACTGTTAAGTATGGAGAACATTCAATAAGAGTTTAGGCCCTAGACTCTGGAGCAAGCTATCAAGTAAAAACAGATCGGCTGCCACTCTCAGGCATTTTAAGACAATGATACGTAAACGTGATCTAAGTAACATCATAGAAGGATGTAGTGGGTGTTACTTATGTAATTCATGATTTTATAAATTTTAATTGTAGTTATTTGTATTCTTTAGATGCACGGTAACTTATTTGTATTTGCATTGTTTAGATTTTAGTTAGGTGTCCCCTATTAGCAGAGGATATTCTCCCCAGCTAGACTTCATTTGACACGTTAATATTATTATTACCAAGCTTGCAGCAAACTGGACTACAACAGAGAGCGTCATTTTGTGGCTCACTGAGTTGAGCATCGAGCTGTCACGCAAATGGTTACCCTTTCAAGACTTCTCGGATAAGGACTGTAAACCGTAAGCCCAGTCTCACAAATACCTTCTATGTTTATAAGTTTCCTGTGGGACGTTGAGGAACCCACACACTATTCGAGAAGAGTAGGGGATGTAGTCCCCGGTGTTCTGGCTGTCCTGTTCTCTCCAGGAGAAGTGACCGGCTTGGCAGTGATGTCTCTAAAAAAACTTACGGTGTATGAGGCCACCCAAGCAGAAACAGTAGTAAGTCAAAAAGGGACTTTGTCGAGTGCTGGAACATGTAGATATAGTAGTAATAAGTAATCACATGATTTTTCTCGCGGGTCCGAGCAAAAAGGTGTGATGCAGTAGACTGGGGTCTACTAAAAAGCCTTTTCAAAGTGGCGGCAAGTGTTGAGGTCGGCGACTCACTCGAAAAATTGGAAGAATTGTTTTTACAGGACACTACAGACGACTTTTTTGATTTGAACGAGGAAAAAAATTCTTCAGATGTTCCAGACACATAGCTGATGTTAATGTAACAAACATTTTCCCTCTGTTTTTGATTGGTTTTCTCCTATGACCTATGGTCTTAGGTAAATCCCGTAAATCCAAGTGTTTTGATTGGTGCTTTCTTGTTCAGGACTTTGCCATACAAGCCATAATTTCCATGGAAAAGGTTATAAGCCATTATTTTTTTGCATTTTGTTTATATTCTGGTAACAAAGCAAAGGAACTCATTTAGTAAAAGGTGAGTATTTTTACGACTCATGCTGTGTGTTGAAGGACCCAAAAGGCAAGTCAAAATACGAGTAACAACTTGGAAATATTAAGCTCTTACTAACCGAGCCTGAGGGCCATACTGGGGAGTATTGGATGAACATTGTGGAACTAAAGATGGAGCGCAGCGAGGTCCATACAAAAACGACCAAGGTGCAATATTCCTCAGTATGGTCCTGGCAAGCTTGGTTAGAAATTAGTTTATCATATAGTACTCGGGCCATGGTTGTTTCTTGAATTTGTGACAAAAATTACACAGCTTATGACCGCTTCCAAAGAAATGGTCAGCATAGCAAAATGACATGACAGTATGAACAACTGATAACCCAGTGGCCCTCACTAAATTACACTAATATTTACACTAAGTAATTAAAATAATTGATAAAAGAGTTAAAAATATATAGAATATCGTCCAAAGTTAAAAACTCAAGTCCTTCTTCTGAGTGACTAAAAATTTCTTAAAAAGGCTTGTCTTAAAACGTGAGTAACTGTCCAAAACTCTCAAAGATCTTGGTAAAGAGTTCCAATCCCTAATAGAACGAACTGTAAAAGAACGACCCCCCTCCGTAGCATAACTATATCTAGGACAAAACAAATTTAAATTACAATATCTTGTGTTCCTCGTATGCATGCCAGAATTTATAATTAAAAGTTCGTTTAGGTAATTAAAAAATGATTAATTGCATAATTAGAATACATTATCATAGCCTCCACGTGCTTGTAAGAACTTAGGCTTATGCAATAAGCCTTGTTGTTGTTAACATGTCGCTTGTGTGCGAGTGAACATTATATGGTGTCAGAATAAAACATGGAAGTTTTCAAGACTCTAGGAGCTCTAGTGCTTGAAGGAAATCTTTCCGAGAATTGGATGAGGTGGGTCCAACGCTTCGACCTTTACTTGACGACGTCGGGAAAGATCGAAGAAAATGAAAAGGTGCAGTGCGCCATTCTGCTGCACACAATCGGCGAAGAAGCGCTCGAGATATACAATACGTTCCGATTCGCTACTGGTGAAGATCCTAACAAGATTGCTCACCTAAAGAAAAAGTTTGAAGATTACTTCAATCCGAGAAAGAACACTGTGTTCGAAAGATACAAGTTTTGGGAATGTAAACAACAACTTAGACGGCGAATCTATCGATCAGTTTATCACCGAATTGAAGACTCGTGCGAAGTCATGTGAATTTGGCCCCCAGCAAGACAGCCTGATTCGAGATCGAATTGTATTTGGTGTAAGTGACACTCGTCTTAAAGAGAGATTGCTTCGTGAATCGTCTGATCTTACCCTTGAGAAAGCGGCGAGTCTTTGCAGAGCGGCAGAAGCTAGCGCCAAACAACTAAAGGAACTCCAGACATCGGAGAAGGTACCCGTTCACGCGGTAAAACCAAGAAGCAAACCAACCAAGCCAGCGCCCGCTACTAGCAAAACATCGCGCCAGCTGCAGCAATTTAACTGCAAGAATTGTGGAACAAAGCACCACGTGCTTGTAAGAACTTAGGCTTATGCAATAGACCTTGTTGTTGTTAACATGCATGTCGCTTTTGCGCGAGTGAACATTATAGCGTTTTAGTGGATCCTTAAACAAAATATACCCTTATGGAACTCAATAATGGAAAGTCAGTTGGATAAACTAGGCAGGCGGTGAAATACAAACACCTGGAATCTTAAAAGCGACGAGTAATGGACTTCGACAACAATCTATCGCCCGTGGAGCCGAAATCAAAGTGAGCTGTGTTTCTAATATTTTACCAAGTGTGCTGTTATGTAGAACACTGGAACCAAATGGAAAATTCTCAGGTAACTTATGGGTTCAACAAAGACAGAGAACGAATGGAACACCTTAAGTGGATCTGTAATCAACTCTGCACAGTCTTCAGTAAAAACATAATTGGAAATGTGACAGCCAAGAATTATTTGAAAGAAAGCTTGTCGTCTATTTTGTGCTTCACTATTCAAGGAAAAGGTTCTTCATGGGAACGGTTTGATCCTGAAATTTTTTGTTGTTGTAATATTGCGCATATTTGACACGATTTGAGCTTTCAATTATTGAAAGCTAACAGTTTTAAAATGGGTGTTTAGACTTAAATAATGTTTATCAGCGCAATTTGTCTGCAGTCTGCAAATGTCAGACACCGAAATAGGAAGGCGTTTTTGCATCTAATAGCAAATAAGTTGTTTCAAAAAATTGTTTGCTGGAAAAGGTCGCCTTTATGAATTCATCATGTTTTATAATATGCGAGCTTAACTGGATAGTTTTTATGGCAATAGTGAAGCATTTTCGTGTCA
>NC_090888.1:62673440-62675940 GCF_036669925.1 Montipora capricornis
CGATCTTGAATTGACCGTGACAGTGCACAATCTTTTGTTTTCGCTTCGCATGGGTTCGCAATTAGTTCGAAAGATTGAATTGGTTATCTTCTCGAAAAAGGTGTGTTTTGAACAACGTCAAGGCCAAAAATACAGACAAAAAGAAGAAACAGAAAGGCTTGTCGAGTTTTATAACCATCTCATTGCATTATTAAACTATGCTAAAAAACGTTAACCGAAAACGTAACTTTACAATATTTTGAAAACAGACACCAAAAAAGCTGAATTTTTAGATAGGATTAAAAACCCCCTACACAGATATGCCATTAGTGCCCATTAGTAACTTACAACGTCATAAACAAAAGCAGCGAGTGATCTACAAACGAAAGGATCAATATTGTTTCATGTAAAAAGGAACAATTTTTTTGAATTGATATCAAGATCTTGGGAGAAATTTAATATACTTGTGAACTATTTCATCATAAAATTTTGAGCGAAGGACGTTGGTCAGCGTGCAAGAGAAAAGAACACAAGTTTCATTCAAATTCTTAAAGGGGCTAGGTCACGCTATTTTAGGTATATTTGTTTAATTTTGTTAATTATGAGCTCTAAACGTCAAATTGGCAGAGCAAGAGTCTTTCATTTGCAAAATCACGGCCACATAACAACTGAGAATGATTTTCCAGCTTTGTAAATGACATTTTGATATAGACTGATATAAATTTGAAAAAAGGTGGGCCGACGTTTTTCAAATTTACTCAAATTCAATCCATTTCAATCCTCTGCAGTTTTGTCCATCCATGTCCCTTCTTGGCCTCCCTGTGTTTTCTTAGAGTTCTTCTATAGTTTTGAACAGTTATTTTGATATTTTAGTTAATTGTGTGACCATTCGATCAGCGCTGAAATTACCTAAAATTGCGTGACCTAGCCCCTTTAAATACTCAGGAGTCTTAGTGTCTCCCTGTTTCAATATTCACAGTTTTTTTTATTAAATAGATTAGCAATTTCCATTGCATAATTTGATAGGTAATGCCATGTATAAAATCAGAAATAACAAAATTAATTGTTGTTAAAAAGGCCTAGGCGACGTGAGCCAATCAAAGGCGCCCTTAAAGAACTGTCAAACCCCTGTTCACCCTGACGGGGATAGAAGTCACGATGACAAAGCAACATTTGCCAAGAGGTGTCATTTAATAGCTTAGTGTTGCAGAAGTTTGCCAACAATCTCGTTTGCAGCAAAGAAAATGACACACTATTCTAAAGGATCTGAGAAACCACCGTTAAAAGGCGACGTACTTCGATTGTACAGCATGAGACTCTGTCCATTCGCCCAGGTGAGATCGTGCACTAGCCGCTAGCGAGATTCTTGCTGTTGTTCCGTGTAAGATTTTACGTTTAATATCGGGCTGTCACTCTTTGAATTTATCGAGGATTAGTTTGGTTTCCTTGCCCTTAATAAGTAATTTGCTTCTTTAAAGGTCTCACACTTTTATTTCGACTGCGCCAGTGCATCAGTTAGTGAATGAGCAAATTAATATTCTAATAACATAGACACGTTAAGACGAAAACAAATGCAAAATCGCTTTATAATAAATAATCATCCCAGTCAAAAAAGAGGGAGTATTTTGCGCAACCGCATGGACAATGGTTAAACACGTAAAACGTACCGTCTCCACCTTGAAGCAATGGTCATCTAAAACACCAGGGCGTATTTTAAATCGATCGAAATCGATCATCGAAAATGTAATCGATTAATCGATAATACTCGATAATACTCGATATTTGTTGATTGATTAGTCAATTAGGCGATTGAAATCGATAATCACAATTTTTTTGTCACATCGGTGGAGTCGTTTTTTATGTTAAATTTGAAACAGGACGAGAACAGGACTCGTGAATGATATATTGTAGGAAGCGTTACTTTGCGTTACGGTTGCCTTACCACAAGTCCTGGGACATAGTGTCCTAAATTAACGATAATAGTAAATTCAAAGCAAATTACGAATTAAGGATAATCGTTAATTTAGAGAAGAGATCATATTGCTTAAAAAACGGGCAACCCTAAAACCTGGAATCCGGAATCACA
Organism: Montipora capricornis; assembly: GCF_036669925.1. Taxonomy (NCBI): domain Eukaryota; kingdom Metazoa; phylum Cnidaria; class Anthozoa; order Scleractinia; family Acroporidae; genus Montipora; species Montipora capricornis. Next base: position 62,675,506 of record NC_090888.1, read on the forward strand.
GGTCATTGTTTTACCAATACAGAGAGTAAAAAATATCCTAAACATTCATAAAAGCTAACCTTAGGCCTAATTAGGCCTAAACAAACGTTTTTAGGCCTACGGTTAGCTTTTATGAACGTTTAGGATAGTTTTTACTCTCTGTATTGGTAAAGCAATGACCTGTGATTCAGGATTCTGGATTCCGGGTTTTAGGGTTGCCCTTAAAAAACTGCTGTGTTCGATTTGTATCATTAATCTAAGTTGCAGTTTGTCTGGTAGGCCTTGGACTGGAAACAGCCGCCCCTTTAGGTGTGACTACCTGGTGTATTCCACATGTTAGCGGCTGAAACTTAATGCAGCCTTTTGTTTCTACAGACACCCAATCAAGCATTTTATTCAATAATTCTCATGGCACTTTGTTTTACAGAGAGCCCGACTTGTGCTGGCTGCCAAAAA
>NC_090888.1:62683440-62685940 GCF_036669925.1 Montipora capricornis
ACGGCACAGAAATGTAATAGATGCATTACACAATAAAGCTATTTGAATACTGGCTGGAAAGGCGCGCCATACTTTGCCATTTCGAGCGCTTTTTTATCGGAAGCGCCGAGTTGCGTCTGTAGTGAATTCAAGAAGGAAATATAGTTTCTAGTTGTTTGAACTTTTAACTGGACCTAACTTAATAGGCAAGCAACTTATATTTTTTTTTGATATCCAAGCAGTTGGCAATGTAAACAACGAGTCGAGATAGTTTAATTCGCTGCTTTAATTCGTAAATAATGAGTAAAAGTAATTAAAACTAAAGATAGTTTCAGTTGTCGCCTGTGCTATACACAGTACGTTATAGCATGGGATGACATGCGATACTCTTATTCTACGTTGTTAAGATTTTTCTTCTATTTTACCAAGTCTTCAAACGGGTGTTGAATCCAACAGCAATTTCTTCTTCCTCTTACCTCTTTATTTTTACCAAAAATCAAAATGTCACACACAAGTTTGCTTCCCCAAGACTGAGCAGTTTTGTTATCAGACGAGCGAGAAAATAAAATGAACAGCAAAGGATAAAGGCCTTTGCTGATTTTGATAGAGGTCAATTTACACAGGTTCGCCAAAGACGTGCCTCGTGGCCTCTTTGTTCACTGCTGGCAGGCGGAGCGGAAGACACGCATAATAATATTTCAACAGAATCATCCAAGAAGTTATTTCTTCATTTTTCAGAAATGATAATACATTGATTCTGAACGTTTTAGGCGTTAAACAGCGTCCTCTAGTCCTCGAGAAATTCCCAGCTGCGGTACTCTTCGCTGCTATTCCAAGAGAAGATGGTTCAACAACGATTCCTTTTCCACTCGAAAACATGTTACGAAGAGCAAGCCATACATAAATAATAATAGAATTGAAATTCTAAGAAACATAGCTTATTTTCCCGTGGAAAACAGAATTATCTAGCCAATCTAACATCCGATATGGAAACAAATTACGGTACTTTACACAGTCATAGGGAGCCCTGAAAATGGCGACTGAAGATATTTGGGCGCGCAATGTAAAGTGGGTGAATAAGGCTCTTTAAGAAACGGTCCAGATAAGAACGAAAGCAACAACGGCAACGAACATGTTGGAATTCAATTGGAATGCAAAAAGGTGATAACTTTTCTATTGTCTGTACTTACTTCTGATTGGCTTAAACAGCAAAAGTTAACAAAACTTTATAAGGAAGTATTATATTCATCCTTCCTTTCCAACAATCTTCCATATAACAAAATCTGGTCTCAGTTTGAATACCACAGAAATCGTATATGGAGAACATGTAAAATTGTAAACGTTTCTTGGCTTTTGTTTTCAACTCTTGTGATTGGTCAAAATCTTTTAACACAAAAAAACACCCTTTCAAAATGGGCTGTAAATGAATTTTGTTGCGTTAACGGCCTTCCTGTAGGTTCATGCATTCTCTGTGTAAAATTGATAACATTCCTATGTGGGGAAAGCACCGTTGCCGCATTAGAAAAGAAATTGCTATCCACCTTACACGGATTATTACTTAATGCATGCTTAAAGAATGGTGAGCCTACTATGAAAAACCATATTCTTCAGATTCAGATTTTACTGATTTACAAATAAATCAACATTGCATGCATTACAAGAACAGAAAAAGCAAATTACATAGCTGATGGTGAAAGCAGAATTATGTGTGCAGTGACGAAAGTATATTAATCTTTCGAGTTGGTAACCATTCTCGTCACCAGAGCCTCGGATCGAGTTTATTGGCATAAACATGTTCATAATTTTCCAAAAAGTAAAAAAGAAAGTTAAGTGCAAATTGAGTTATTGTAAATCATAGACGTATTACGTGTTTTCTAATCATCCAGGGGAGCCCCTCCCCCTTATTTTTCGATGTTAACAATAAAGCCCTTTTAAGGACGGTGCCTATACTCGGATTTCCTATCGGCGGTGTTTATTAATACAGGGATATTTTTGCGCGGTTCAAAAGTATGCGGAGAAAGCAGAACTTAGCAAGTGCTCTTGGTATCCAAAAAGAAAATTGGCGGTAACCATGCACTTTTCAGAGATAATTAAGCTTTAATTTGGCAAAGAACGCCATACATTACTTTGTATTTTACAGCTTTTTACAAATATTGTGTATCAATTAACTTCGAAAAAATGCGTGTTTACCCCCAATTTTCTATTTGGATTTCAATAATACTTGTTTAGATCTGCTTTTCCCGCATATTCAGGAAACCGCGCAAAAATAACTTTGAATTATTAGGCACCGCCCTTAAAATGTCTCGCACTTTTTGCAAACAACAACTCCAAAAACCGCGAAAGAGCAATTTTTTTTTAGCGCTTCCCCCCCCCCCCCCCCCCTCACCTTAGCTTTTCTGCATGTTGGCTAATGCAAGTATAAACTCTTCCTCTAGCTCAGAGTGCCATAGGCACTGTTAATTAAAAAAAAAACATATACAACTCTCAGAGATACACAAATTGAAACCTTGCCATCTAAGGA
>NC_090888.1:62705940-62713440 GCF_036669925.1 Montipora capricornis
TATGACAGTGTTGCAGAAGTTTGCCAACGATCTCGTTTGCAGCAAAGAAAATGACGCACTGTTCTAAAGGATCTGAGAAACCACCGTTGAAAGGCGACGTACTTCGATTGTACAGCATGAGATTTTGTCCATTCGCTCAGGTGAGAATTTGCATTTACAATTTGCCTTCGTGCACTGCAAGCGAAAGGAACGTACAACTTAAATCTGAAGGTTGTTGCTGTTTTTCCTTGTAAGATTTTAAGTTTATCGGTCTGTTACTTTTTCAATTTATCGAGGAAATTTGGTTTCCTAACCCTAAGTAAGCAATTTGCTTCTTAAAAGGTCTCGCAGTTTTATTCCGACTGCGCTGCATCAGTTATTGAATGAGCAAATGAATAAAAGACGTAATTAAAATAATGCAAAAGCGCTTTAGAATAAATAATTATCGCATTTGAAAGAGGGAGTAGTTTGTGCAACTGCATGAAAAATGGTTAAACACGTGAAACCTACCTTAAAATACTGTCTGCTGTGTTCGTTTTGTATGATTATTCTCGCGAATTGTCTGGTATGGCTTGGACTGGAAACAGCCTGCCCTTGGGTGTGGCTACCTCGTGTATTCCACGTGTTAGCGGCTGAATCTTTATGCAGCCTTTTCCTTCTACAGACACCCAATCGAGCATTTTATCCATTTTCTCGTGGTACTTTGCTTTGCAGAGAGCCCGACTTGTGCTAGCTGCCAAAAAAATCCCTTATGAGTGTGTTAACATCAACTTGAAGGACAAGCCTGACTGGTTTTTTGACTTGAACCCTGGTGGGAAGGTCCCAGTGATTGAACAGCCGGATGGAACGGTCATATATGAATCAGCAGTCTGTTGTGGTAGGTGATTGTCAAGTTGAAAAATTGTCAAATGGGAAGAAAAACATTCATGTTTTTGCTGGATTGAAACTGTGATGTTGCCTCTTAGTAAACGTTAACTTTGTCTCCTGTCTTAACATCTGGGTGCAAATTGGTGGATCTCTCCTTATATGCAGATTAATGAAACCATTGCATGATATATATAAATTATGCACTTTCATTGAATTTATCGATCACTTACCAATGAGAGTTTTTACCTGTTGGTCAAGTATTTGAAGTAATGTTTTAAAAACGAGCAGCACTGTTTTATCGGGTTTAAAAACACGAGGCGTAGCTGAGCGCTTTTAGACCCGATAAAACATGTGCAGCCAGTTTTTTTGAACGGCGTCAAAAAACTTCCACAAAAAGCGTGTCTTTCAGTAGACTCAGAACAATGGTTCAAATTGTAAGAGGAGAACATTAGCATACAAGAAAAACAAGCTGTGTCAAAAAAAAAAAAAAAATACAAGAAAAACAAGCTGTGTCTTAAGAGTATTAATCGCTATATAAAGAATAGTGACGAGGAATGTTTTATCAGGATGTAAAGCCCATGCATGCCACGTGACGTTTTATCGGTGTTTTGATAGGCTATTAGGTTCATGAATTATTAATGATATTTTGAATGCATTTTAAAGTTATAAACAGGAAATGCACCAAGGGAACCAAATATTCCTTCATTTGTCATATTTTGCATTTAGTTTTTTGTTGGTTATTGGTACAATTGGAGCAACAATCGCAGTGTCCCCAGTTTGTGCTCCAGCACTAAATACACTTGATGCTTAATTAAAGCGGCACTGTCATGCTAAATTTGCTGTTTTTAGGTCGAAACTGGGTAAAAATCTAAATTATTACTTTAGCTCACACGTACAACATTCCTGACAACCCACCTAGAAGATATGAAATGTATTTATGGAACAAAGAGCTATTAGCATTTAACTTTTGGTGACTCTCTGAAGACATCGTCTCCAGTTTTTTCAAGTTTCAATCCATTTCCATCCTCTCCATCCTTGGCCGCAAACAACAAAGAATAGCTTCAGTGCACTTCAATGGTTATTGGTAACAAAACTACAGCATTATTTTGTGGTCTTCATTGATGCAGAGACGTCTTTAAGTGTTTTGTAGTTTGACTAAAATAGCATGACACGTACTGCCCCATTAAAAATAGTTCACCATTGTGTTTGCTACTGTGATTTGGTTTACTCAAAGAACAATCTTTAATTGCCCAGCTGTTTGTAATTCTCAAACCTGTGTTAAAATATACTTTTGTATCATGTACGAGTGTACTCCTTTGATTCTATTGTTTTCCTGACAGATTATTTGGAAGAATTGTTCCCCAAAGGAGTGATGCTTTATCCCAAAGATAACCTTTATAAAAAGTACAAGCAGCGGATTTTGGTTGAAACATTGGGAAGTGCAGTAAGTATGCTGATAAATGCTAGAGATCAGTGGTGTCTTAAATATAAGAACAAAAAAATTTAAACTTTTCATGAATTTTCCAGGGTATGAATCACCCACAATTATTTATAGGTACAGCTACACTTTTATTCATCCATAGATACTTTGAGCTTAAGAAGACAGTAAAGCTTAATTAATTTATTTATTTTTGTCGATTTAATAGCAGACACCATAATAGCTCATAATCAAAAACATGCTAAAAAGGGATGCCATAAGGAAGGTCTGTAGGGGGAAGGAAGGAAAGTCTTGTAGCGCTGAAGCACTAATTGGTGACACTGTAAGCTGCAATCAACAAATCAATTCAGAGTCAGAGACCCCACAGAAATTGCAGATTACACCTTATAAATAAATCATTTTTCTAGAAATTATGAAGAAAGTGTACAAAATCGTATTAAAGCATAACTTTAACCCATTCATTCTTGAAGGAGTCCCCATTGATGCGTAAAATTGTCTGGCTTTAGGCAGAGTAAAATCTGTAAGTGTCCTCCTTAGAGGGTTGATTAAATGGATTCCCATTAAGTCGGCTAAGTCGAATAATATTTCATTAATTGTTTCAAATTGATTTATCTATTCAAGGCAGACGATCTTATGCACGGTCCAAGGATACAGAGTAAATTATCTTAACTGAATGGTCATAATCTAATGCCAGTCCATGCAGTCAAAGGAATAAAGGAAGCCACGCTTCAAATTCCTTGTTTACTCTTGGTTTTAAATAACTTTAAGGCTCGTTAAGCCTTCAGCATAAATTACTGCTAACGATCCAAAAAAACAGTAGAAAAAAGGAACGTAGCATGAATTCTTAAAAAAAAACAGTACAATATAAACTACAATTTTATGTTTGTACCCAAGGCAAATTTGTTTCCTTTTTTTTTTATTCTTACGATATTTGACTCTGTGGCTGCGTGATGCAGCTCGAGCCAAATACCCACATTTCACCCTTGCTCACCATAGAGTCTCCAGTAGCTCAGTGGTTAGAGCATCCGTACTAGATCACGGAGGGTCGTGGGTTCGAATCCCATCTGGGGCTCGGATTTTTCCGAGTTCCCAGTGGGTTCAGTTGTAACACCTTTCATTTAATATGTATATTCTAATTACTACCTTTTTAACTTGATTTACTAGCTGTTAGTGATCAAACATTGGTTGTGGTCGCACCATTAGGGAGTTAACACTAGTGTTAAAACCAAGTTCTATTGTTCCCCTAGGGATTCAAAACACCACATAGTTGACACTAGAGTAGTCCCAACACTAGTGTTACACTGTATTTCTCAAGTGTATCCGCAGCCATTGTCTGGTAAAGGATTTTCTGTGCCTTCCTTGCAGCTTCCCTACTTAGTCAGTCTCAGACCGTTCGTTGCTCGAAATCTTAATGTAGAGGAAGTCAAAACAAATCAGTTATCATGGTGTACATGTTTACTTAACAATTGATACTTTAAATAAGTAGCTGAAATGAAATAAGTGTAACTAAGAAAAACCGTACTTGAAATCAGTCACCCGCCATTTCGTACAGGGACGTTTTCTTTTTCTTACATTTTTCCTTGAATGAATTTACTTGTTTCCATTAGATCTTTTTTCCCCCAATTCTTGGTTTTTACGTGACGTCATGAAAAAACTAAAATTTAAAATTTTGAGTTTTTACTATCATCGAGTAAAAGACATTTTTAAGACATATCTGTTGGCCTGTTTTCATCTCGGTAGCATTCTTTGTTTTGAAAATAGCAGTTTCAATTTCAATTTTTTTTTTACAATGCGTGAGTTAACTCCGGATCATGTTTCCACCGGTTTCCTGATGATACTAACATAACCTTTGCTGCCAGCACATTGACTGATCTTGAGAACGGTTTAAATTCAGAGTTGAGAAGTCTTAATCTATGGCTCATTTCCAACAAACTGAGTTTGAACGTTGCGCGAAGACCGAACTTATGGTTATTGGGTCAAACCAACGTTTACATTCATTCTCCAACAATCAGATAAACATTGACATTGATGCTAAATTAATCACTAAAGTTAATGAAGCTAAATCACTAGGCGTGATAATTAACGAACACCTCTCATGGTCTAGTCATATAGGTGATCTTAGCGAGAAGATATCTTCAGCTATAGACGCCCTTAAACGTATAACACCATACATCTCAGAGCGCACTGTCCTCCAAATCTATCAAGCGTTGATCTAACCCCACTTTGGCTATTATAGCTCCGTTTGGGGCGACTGCAACTTAACCTTAAGTGATAAACTTCAAAAGCTTCAAAATAGGGCTGCCGGGACGATTACCAGGTCCAATTACGATACAAGCGCCACTTTCCTTTTAAGTCTGTTAAATTGGGATGATCTAGTTACACGACGACAAAAGCTTGAAGCATATTCATGTTTAAAACAATCAATGGACTCACCCCAGCGTACCTCCAGAATTTAAGAAACTTAGAGACTAAACTTGAGTTTCCTTTGCCGCGCATAAATTATGGCAAGCGTGCTTTTTGTAATAGCGGAGCACTGTTATGGAATAGTTTGGCCATCAGTTTGCGAAAATCAGACTCCCTAGGATATTTTAAAAGGGAAATTGACCAACTATATCGTCGGTGCCGGTCGGGCTCTCACACGGCAATCTTGTAAAACAGCGTAGTTGTAATGAAACTGTTTCAGATTGTAATATATACTGAAGATTTTAACGTGTATAAATAAATTAAGTAAGTAAGTAAGTAACTGTACAATAATAAGTTGTGATTGTCTTTCATTATCCTTGTAAATTATTTGTTTCACAGATTGTGTCTGCATTTTATAAGAGTGTTTTAAAGCAAGAAGGAGGCCAGGAAGCACTGAATAAATCGCTTGCTGAATTTGAAAAGTTCTTGAAACAAAATGACAAGCATGTTGGTGGTGAGTATGATATTTATTGAATTCAGACAGAGAGGAAAAGGCTATAAAGCAAATTTTCGTGGAGAATGGGGATTCAAGGCTCCAAATCGGGACGCGATTATCTAGCGATCTTGTCCTCGAAGGAAGGAAGGAAGGAAGGAAGGAACTTTATTTAAGTGTCTCAGTATAGTCGTTCGCGCGCTGGAACATTAATTGGGGACACTGCAAACTGAAATTAAAACAATTAACGCAAATCAAGTCAAATGTTGGTTTTTGAGGAGAGGGTGCAGAGTAGACCTAAACCCTTGCTCTTTTTAATTTCCATTTTATATTGTTTCCATCTTATCTTCGGTGCTGTTAACTATTTTTGCATAACATCCAGTTAATTTCTTTTGCCACTCGGCCTTATTTTACTTCGCGCTTCAATTCTCGGAAAAAACTTTGATTTACCATGACTAATCTAGTTCTAAGTTAATTCTTATTTGATTTGGGTTCAATGGGCAAATTTCTACCTGGTTTCCTGGGACATTAAAGGATTTAATTTGCAACAAAATTGCTTCTATGCACAGGTGACGAACCCGGAATGGGAGACTACCTTATATGGCCATGGTTTGAACGCCTTCAAGCGATGCAGCCGGACACTCTGTCCCAGTACCCTGCCACCCAAGCTTGGTGTTCCGCCATGATGGAACTTCCCGCAGTCAAGGATTGTAAACATTCAGAGGAAAATCACTTGAAGTTCTGGGAAAAATACGGCGCTGGCGACCCGGATTCTCAGCTCATTGGCACTGAAAAGGAGCCATAAGGCTCTCATTCTTGTGTTATCCACACTTATCGAAACATCGAGCTTTTTTGAAAGGGCAAGAAAGCATTCGCTGAGCACTTAATTGATATTTGTATAACTACATAGGGGATTATAAAAATTCTCTGCGCTGATTGGTTGCACTTGAGATGACTTTTACGCGATAATCACTTGGGCGGTTTTTTTTTTTTTTTTTTTCAAAATGGCCGCAAGCCGTTTTGTCGAGGTGACAGGCAAAGAAATTTAAAACTGTTTTAAAGAAAGTAAAATGCATGTTTCTCAAATAATCACCTATGTACTTATAATAAAACAATTCTTCACCTCAGGCTCGAGCCTTTGGCGAATAATTGTTGAATGTTATCGGATTTTGGCTGGTGTAGCCGGATTGCGACATTAGAAGGCCAATTTCTGTTTTGCATATATTTATTCAATGGCTGAATAAATGCACCTTCATATCACGAACGTTATTGGTATTGATTGGTATTTTATGTTATGTTATATTTCCGCGAACAGGATTCGAATTCAGTCGCTTCACCCGCGGGGATTTTACCAAAGATCGAAATCCTAAGAAAGACGCATCATTGCAATCCCTGCGTTAATAAAGTAAACAAGTCATTTCCGAGTTCATGTCTGCCTCCTCTTCAAAGCGAGTTTAAGCGCGAAATTTTTGAGATAGTAATTAGTTCTACTTTACATATGAATGAAAACTAATTTTTATAAGAAAAACTTTGCAGTCAGACTCGCTTTGAAGAGGAGGCAGACAAGAACTCGGAAATGGCATGGCCTATTGATGTAGCAGTAAAGAAACACAATATAGTTATGTGAACCTAGTTTAATGGTCTAGCTCTCAGGAATCTCCCACAACGCAATGGTGAAACATCCGAACTACAATAGTAATCTCGGAAGGTCGGAGGTTCAACGAGGAGCACTCGGAATTTTTCCGAGTATCCTCGAGTCACCCTGGAAAAAAGGAACATTTCTTCAATTCATTAACCGGGATCAACATTTGTCAGACACTTGATAAAAACTTTTCCTTTTCAAGTTTGTTATATCACAAATTTTGTATTGTCTGTTACTTAAAAGAGGATTCTTGTGGCATGTAATTGACTTCCACGGCCCTCTGGTGGTTGTAAATCAAAACAGTTCCTGACAAATCGCCTGTCACGGAACATAAAATTTCACGGTTTCTTTGCAAAAGTTTCGAAAAAGTTGTGACTGCACGCAAAGAAAAAAAGATCCGAAATTGAAGCTCGCCTCTCGAAAGCCGGAGTAATAAAATAATTTTTATGCACTTGTGACATAGAGCAACCTGTCAAGTTTTGAGATCATCGCAGTTATAAGACTGTTTTCGCTCATGTGACCAGCAGCCATATTTGCATTATAAAACAAAAGGAAGAATTTTCATAAGAATAGAGTTCAGTTCCCAAAAGAATATTTTCACTCCTCCAACATGATAGCTGTTAACTATTTTCGAATTCCCCATAATACACTTTGTTTGCTTCCCGAATTTTGCATAAA